>NW_018164829.1:695163-724067 GCF_001263595.1 Phalaenopsis equestris | reverse complement strand
AATTAGATTCAAATGATGTTTTAAATCTTGCTCCATTCCTTAACATCTCATGACTACGTGATTAGGGTTGTCAAAACGACTCTTTGCTCGTGAACGGCTCGTGTTCGGCTCGCTAAGCAAACAAGCCGAACATGGGGAGCCCATATAAAAACGGAGCGGACCACGGGCTGAGCATGGCTCGCTCTTGTTCGGCTCGTTTACACCCCTACACATTACGGACGGATGCAGGTAAAGAAATTAGTTCATAAAACTAATGAAATTAGTATTAGGATAGTATCTTGGAATATAGGTACTCTTGATTGTAAATTAACGGAATTAGTTGACATTATGATTCATAGAATGATTAATATCTTATGTATTTAAGAAACAAAATGAATTGGAGAAAAGATTAAGAGATTGATATCTTAGGTTTTAAACTTTGGTATTCTGATAAGAGTCATATTAAAAATGGTGTAGGTGTTATTATAGATAAGAGTTGGAAAGATAATGTTGTAAAAATTAATAGAGTTAGAGATAGAATTATAGCCCTTAAAATTATCATTGATACTAAGATTTCTAATATTATAAGTGCTTATACTCTTTAAGTATGTTTAAATATAGAGTCTAAAGATAAATTCTGAAATGACTTAGAAAACTTAATACAATTGATACCTCTTGAAGAAATAATTTTTATTGGAGGAGATTTAAATGGACATGTCGGTAGAGTGGTATAAGATTTTAGAAATATTCATGGTGGCTACGATTTTGTAGTGACTAATGAATAAGGTAGAGCTATTTTAGATTTTACTTTAGCATATGACTTTGTTATTATTAATACTTTATTCAAGAAAAGGGATGAACATCTTATTACTTATAAGAATGGATCTAATAAAACACAAATTGATTATTTTCTTTTGAGAAGAAGAGATCATCCCGTTTGTAAAGATTATAAGGTCATTCCAAGTGAGGATTTAAGGACCCAACATCGTTTTTTGTTCTAGATTTGAAGATGAAGAGTTGTAAAATAAAGAATATAGTAGGATCATTATCGTAGAATTAGATGTCGGAACCTAAAAGACAAATAAAATTTTTTTTATGAGTAAAATTTAATATTTCAAAATTTGGGATGTTCATGATGAAGCAAATGATATGTGGGATAAAGTAACAAACACTATTAAACAAGTAAAAAAAGATGTAATCCGAGAATCAAAAGAAAAAGTTTTTTTAAATAAAAATATTTGGTGGTGGAATAATAATGTATAAGAAAAGATAAAATATAAGAAGTTATGTTATAAAAATTGGTTCAAATGTAAAAGCTTAGAAAACTGGAAAAATATCAAACAGTCTACATGGAGTCTAAAAGAACAATATGTGACGCTAAAAAATTTGCTTTTAATATTCTTTATAATAGATTAGATACTAAAGAGGGTGAGAAATATATATATAAACTAGTCAAACAAACAGAAAAGAAAAGCAAAGATTTAACTCAAGTAAAGTGTATTAAAGATGAAAATAAAAAAGTGCTTTTCTTAGAAAAAGATATTTAACATAGGTGGGTGAGTTATTTTGATAAACTTTTTAATGAAGTTTCTGAAAATACAATCGACCTTAAAGATCTTAATATGGTTAATAATAATAAAACATTTTATTTTTACCTACGCATTAGTAAAAATGAAATTGAGGAGGCTTTAAAGAAAACCAAGGGTGGAAAGTTTATAGGACCTGATGATATCTCAATTGAAGTATGAAAATGCTTAGGAGATTTGGGAGTTTCTTGGCTTACTAAACTCTTTAATATTATTTTAAAAACTAAAAAGTTGTTTGAGGAGTGGAGGAAGAGTATTTTGTTCCCCATTTTTAAGAATAAAAGGGAAACATAAGAGTGTGCAAATTATAGAGGAACTAAATTAATGTGTCATACTTTAAAATTATTGGAGAGGGCAATTGTGCTTAAGTTAAGACGTATTATAAAGATTTCTCATAATCAACTTGAATTTATCTCGGGAAGATCTACTATGGAAGCTCTACATTTTCTGAGAAGTTTGATGAAGAAGTTCAGAGATAATAAGAAGAATCTACATTTGATTATCATTTCCCAAAAAATCTAAAGTTTCAAATTTGTTCTGAATATAATCTAAATCTTCTTCTTTTATTTCGTTCTCATTCTCAAAAAATTCTCCTTGCCTTAATTTTTCTTCATACTCTTCCTTAAATTGCTCATTACTTTGATAATTGGTAACTTCCATCCTAAAACATTCATCGCCTTTTTTGATTGCAGGATATTTCATAGCTTTTGCAATATTAAATGTTACTTCATGATCGTTAACTCTCATTATTGATTCTCTTTTTTGCACATCTATTACAACTCTCCCTGTCGCAAGAAATGATCTTCCCAAAATAATAGGAATTTCTTTATCTTCCTTCATATTTAATACTATAAAGTTTATAGGGAAATAAATTTATCCACTTTAACTAATACATTGTCTATAACTCCTTTTGGATAAGTTATTGATCGATCAACTAACTGAAGAGTTACAGTATTAGGGGAAATCTCTCCTAAATCTAAGCGTTTAAAAATCGATAGAGGCATAAGTTTGATACTCGCTCCTAAATCACATAAGGCTTTTCCTAAAACACTTTTCACCAGTAGAACAAGGTATAGTAAAACTACCAGGATCTTTTAATTTTTCAGGAAGCTTTTTCTGAATAATAACACTACACTCTTCGCTGAGTGCAAAGATCTTGTGATCTGTAAACTTCCTTTTTATGTTTAGTATATCCTTCATAAATTTGACATAACTTGGTATTTGTTCCAAAGTTTCAACGAAAGAAATGTTTATCGTTAACTTCTTAAGGAGTTCCAAAAAATTTTATAAATTGTTTATCTTTGTTCTTCTGCTTCAGTCATTAAGGAAACAGAGCAAATGGTTTTTTTTAAGGGAACTTGTGTTTGTTCATTTTCATTGTGGTCATTTTTCATTTCTTCCTTCTCTTCATCAACTTCAGTTTATCTTTGGATTATTGATTCAACTTCTTTTCCACTTCATAATTGAATAGCTTTAATTTGTTCCTTATTTTGATCTTTTGGATTAACTTTCACAGTACTCGGAAGAATTCCTGAAGGTCTGTTGCTAAGTGCATCCCCTTGATTCTGTATTTTATTTCCCATGTTCAAAATTACTTCTTCCATTGTCAACTTCTTTTTCTTTAACTTGTGGGTTAGGGTTAGAGTTAAATCCTAGATGATAATAAGGTCAAAAATTAGGATTTCCTTCATTGTTCAAATTTTTGGAGGGATTCAGCGAATTGTTATATTTATTCAAACTAAAATTATGGTGAGTTTTCCATCCAGGGTTATAATAATTAGAATAGGGATTGCTATTTTGATTAATTATAACATTCAAAGTTTCATAAGATGATTGAGTATCAATTATCTTTCTTAGCGAATTTTCCTCTAATATTGGAGGTATTTGAGAATAGTTCACTCCAATTTGATCAATCTTTTTTGAAATAGCAGCAAGCAGCAATTTGAGATGCTAAAATAGATATTGCATCAGAGTCATGAATACTAGCTACTCTCTTTATGCTTCATCAAAAGGTTTTGACATTAGTGATCCACCTGCAGCAGCATCTATAATAGATCTAAGTGATCCTACTAATCCATTGTAAAATATTTGAATTATTAACCAATCTGGTAAAGCATGGTGTGGACATTTTCTAAGGAGATCTTTAAATCTTTCCCAAGCTTCATATATTGATTCCCCTTCAAACTGACAAAAAGATGTAATATTATTTCTAATCTTAGCAGTTTTCGAGGGTGAAAAATATTTAGCCAAAAATTTTTGTGATAGTTCTCCCCAAGTTCTGATAGATCCAGGTGCTAATGAATTTAACCAAGCTTTGACTTTATCCCTTAATGAAAAAGGGAAAAGTCTTAGCCTAACAATATCATCAGACACTCTGTCATTTTTAAAAGTAGCACATATTTCAAGAAAACTAGCATGATGTAAATTAGGATTCAGTAGGTGTTCCTCCAAACTAATTATTTTGTATCATTTGGATAATAGCATGTTTAAGCTCAATGAATTAGCAGCAACATCAGGACTTTGAATAGTTAAGTGAAGATCATCTGTTGTTGAATTAGCATAATCTTTTAAAAGTCTTTGTCGAATTTCATTTATTTGATTATCTAAATTATTCACCATTTTGTTTAAAATTTTAATTTCTTTTTGTTGTTTTTGAATTTTTCTAATAGTACGTTTTAATTCTGAATTGTAAAGTACTAAACTTTTAGATCCAATATTTCTCATAAACACAAATATAATAAGCAAAGAGAAATTTCTTAAAAATAACTTTTAAATAAAAATATATTTCTTTTTGCATTTTTTATTTTATTTTTATTATATATATATATATCTAAATTTCCAAATTTATCAAATCTATTTAATTTAATGTTACCTTCCCGGCAACGCACCAAAAACTTGATCCCAACAAAATATAGTTGTGTAAAAAATTATAAAGTTGACTTCACTATGTAACAGTGCCAAAAATTTGATGCTCTATATATAATTAAGAAATTTAAGCAATTAATGTTGGAATTCTACGCAAGTGTACGTATCATTATCAAAGAATAAATGACTTTCCATTTAAGCTCCAAATATCGATCCCACGGGGAATGTTTAAATTTGAAATGATAAATTAACTAGAAAATTCACAGAAAGTAAAACAAAATTACTGTCATTAATTTTGAATGTTGAGATATTATCAGAACCAACTTATTTAACTACTAGCAAAACTGAAATGCAAAGTTTAAACAGTACTTACTAAACTATTAAACTATTAAATTGTGTTTATGTGATGAAGAATTCTTATGTGTAAAAGCATATTTCATACTACAATGAGATTTTGGTAAAATGAGATGACATAAATGGTTAGAATATGTATTGTGTCAAATAGGAGCAGTTTTAATGTTTTACCCTGATACATTGTTATAGAAAATCATTGGCTAATCCCAAGTGTAGTTCCTAAATTTGTGGCTAGGCTAAGAGGATACAGGCTCCCGCTCAAGAGCTCCCACTTCCCTTCTAGGGCTGCCAAAATGGCTCGTTGTTCGCGAACAGCTCGTGTTCGGCTCGTTAAGAAGTTCGTTTTCGGCTTGTTAATTTCGTTCGATAAGTTAATGAGCCGAACACGAACTAAGATGTGTTTGTTTGTGTTCTGCTTGTTTTTGCTCGAAATACTACTCATCAAGTATATATATAGTATTTTAAAAAATCTAATTGACTACAAGGCTACAAAGATTTATAATCAATTAAAATATTGATTAAGAAAATAGAATAAAAATTATTAAATTAGATTCAAATGATGTTTTAATGTAAATAATAATTTTTAAATCTTGCTCAAACCCTTAATGTCTTATGGCTACATGATTAGGGTAGTTAAAAGGACTCTTTATTTGTGAACAGCTCGTATTCGACTCGTTAAACAAATGAGCCGAACACGAACACACTTTTTGAGCTCGAAATATAAACGAGCCGAACACGAGCGAGCGCTCGTGTTTGGCTCGTTTACACCTCTATTCCCATCCCCTGAAGGCTAACTCTCACTTTAGTGCTTAAACACTAAGACCGAATTGGGGATTTTTAGTCTGTTTTAGTCTGTCACCCTAAAAATCTCCAATTCTACACCCAACAATGTATATTTCCCTATTTATTTGCACTTAATTCCATGAACGAAATACTCCTTCATGGACTTAAATGTGATTCACACTCTTTTGTAGAACTCATACTCTATTTCTCAGATCATATGTTTTACAAAATATATTTCTAAAAAAATTTTAACAATTCAATTGGCCAAATCGAAAAGTAAATTAAGTTTAGAGTTGAAAAACCATCACAATTTTTTTTATATTTAACATTGGCACATGAATATTATCTCTCCATTTCACCATATCTCAAAGTAAGGAGAAATATAAAGGAAAAAAACAAACAACACTTATCTGAAACTCTTTCTCAAAGCAAATCCCTTATATTCTCTCCTAGGAAATGCAGGAAGAAAAAAGCTCTCACTTTTCACCTTCTCCAACAACTCTTAGAGAAGAATTCAGACTTAATCTCACCATAAAAACTCTAAATTATAAGAATAATGGACTTTAAATGGTTGTGGAATGAAATGGAAGAGTGTGTGGTGTGTAGGAGGTTGAATTTTGGGCGATGAGAAGTCAGGAAGAGTCACTTTTCTGATCAATTTCGGCCTCAAATATAGCCTAGAGTCGGTTCTCCAACAAGTGCATCCAAAAACTCTTCAAAAAGCATCTAAATTCGTTGAATCTTCTAGAAACAGGGTCTGCACCGTCACTGGCGTCAGTGGTCTTCTATTTTATTCACTGCTCTCTGTCAAACGGTGTCGTCGGCGCCCAGTCTGGAACCGTCGGCGCTAAAAAAATTTTCATATTCTCCATTTTGACTCCAAATTTCATCATTTTTGCTTTATTTTTGCTCTAAGTCCTAAAAATCAACAACTTGCAAGAAAACATGAAAAATATCTTCCATTAAAGTGCAATATCACAAAAAATGAGTATAAAACATGGGTCAATATTTTTGCTATATCACTCTTACATTCGAGTATTCGGTGTATTGAATCCTCGATTCATAAATCTCCTTTCCTTGATTAGCCTTTTCTTTACAAGAAATCAATCATTTAACTTCTGCGCATCAAAAATGATGAACTTTCTCAGTTGAAAATTTCAAATCTCACGAAAATTTTTAGAGTGGGAAGCCATAGAAATTGAAAAATAGTGACTCTTCCCTCGTTTTCCCCTCAATAATAGACTTTGGAATCAGTTTTTGAGAGTTATAAGGAGAAGAACCTGCCAAAAACCATCTTTTGAAACGTTTTAAGTCATTTTCATCACCACGGTACCTCAGGCGCCGATTCTAGCATTTCAAGCGCCAGCTCTCTAGAAAGTGGCGCTTCAGGTGCCAATCTGGCGCTAGTTCCAAAATTTTCACCATTTCGATTTCAATCCAATAAATTCTCAAATCTTTCATAAAATTAGGTAAACAAAGATGTTTTTAAATATTGTCTCAATTTCAAGTTTCACCAATACACAGAATCCATAAAAATACGAATATATCTTATAAACATAAGCATAAACATATGTAAAATATTCCAAACAAAAACATAAAATCAAAATAAACAACCATAAATATGGGTTGCGTCCCACAAAGTGCTTGGTTTAATGTCGTTAGTCTGACATTCCCAGTCGATATTTTGGATGACCCAAAATTACAGTCTCTTTAAAAACTGGTCTTTGACCATCAAAATATGGTTTCAGTCTGTGCCCATTCACATTAAATATCCTTCCAGTTTTTGGATCTTCAATATTAACATCTCCATAAGGATAGATGTTTACAATTTTGAATGGCCCTTTCCACCTGGACTTTTGTTTTCCAGAAAATAATTTCAATCTTGTATTTTATAATAAAACTTCCTGTCCAAGCTAAAATTCTTTTTTTATTATCATCTGATCATGTCAATCTTTCATTCCCTCCTCATAAATTCTAGCAATATCATAAGATTCATTCCTAATTTATTCGTGCTCATTTAATTGTAATAATCTTTTCTCATTAGCATCTTTCAAATTGAAATTAAACTCCTTATTTGTTTTATGCTCCAATTTTATTGGTAAGTGACAAGGCTTCCCAAAATTAATCTATATGGGGACATTCTTATAGGTGTCTTATAAGTTGTCCTATAAGCCCATAATGTAGTATCTAATCCTGCAGACTAATCCAATTTATTAGGATTCATGCCCATATTGTCATATCTAATCTAACAGACCAATCCAACTCTTTTCCAAAATTCTCTTAATTTCATTATTAAATACCTCTACTAAAATACTAATTTGGGAATGATAAGCAATTGCAATTTTATGCAATATATTATATTTTCCCACCAATCTTACAATTGTTGCATTCCTAAAATGAGATACTCCATTAGTAATGATTACTCTCGGCATTTGATATCTTGTAAAAATATTTTTAGTTAAAAATTTTGAAACACTCTGAGCATCACATCAAGGTAAAGCGAATGCTTTAATCCATTTTAAAACATAATCCACAACTATCAATATATATATATATATAATAAATGGTCCCATAAAATCGAATCCCCATGCATAAAAAATTTCAATTTCCAAATTAAAATTTAGAGGCATTTCATTTCTTTTTGAAATATTACCCACTCTCTGACAATGATCACAAGTTTATATATATATATATATATATTAACATCTCTAAATAGAGTAGGCCAATAAAATCCATATTGCAAAATTTTATGAACAATTCTATCATTCCCAAAATGACCTCAAAATTCATAATCATGACATTTTTGGATAATTTTATGAATTTTTTATAAGGCACGCATCGTCTCATCACTAAATCTTTACATTATTTGTACAAAAATGGGTCATCCTAAAAATAAGATTTTGCATTGTGAATAAATTTCTTATCATGTTGTTTGGTCAGTCTATATAGTAAAATATCACTAACAATAAAATTCATAATATCAGCATACAACGATATTTCTTACAAGGTATTTTCCATCCTTTTACAGTATAAAGGTGTTTATCAGAAAAAGTTTCATTAATTTCTTTTTCCAAATCATGTGTTTCTTTCTGTTCCAATCCTTAAAAATTGATCATCAATTTGATTATCAGACCCCTTCATATCAACTACTTCAAAATAAAATTTCTTCACCCGATAAACTCATCTAATTAGTCTTGGTTTTGCATCCTTTTTTAGCATCTGATATCTTATAGCAGAGCGACCATTATGCACAATACATTTAACTCCAATTAGATATGACCTAAACTTATCAAAAGCATAAACAATTGCTAATAACTCTCTTTCATTAGAGGTGTAATTAATTTCAGCATCATTAAGAGTCTTGTTAGCATAGTATATAACTTTAAAAATTTTATCATATCTCTGCCCTAAAAATGCTCCAATTGTATAATCACTTGCATCATACATTAATTTAAAAGGTTTCTCCAAATCTGTTGAAACAATTATATGAGCAGTGATTAATTTTTCCCTTAAAGTTTCAATGACTTTAAAACACTCTTGGTTGAAGTCAAATTTTGTATCTTTTTCCAGAAGTTAGCATATAAGGCTTAGTAATTTTTGAAAAATCTTTAATATATCGCTTGTAAAATCCAGCATGTCCTAAAAAACTCCTAACTCCTTTTACAATAGTAGGTGGAGGTAGGTTAGATATAACATGTATTTTTGCAGGACCTACTTCCATGTCATTTTCTGAAATTTTATGCCCAAGTACAATTCCTCCAACAACATTAAATTGACATTTTTCCCAATTTAATGTGAGATTCATCTTTTCACATCATTCTAGAACTTATTTTAAATGATTTAGACATATTTAAAATGAAGTTCCAAATACATAAAAAACCTCACAGAAAATTTGTCCATAAAAACTCCAATCCCTTTTTCAATTAAATCACTAAGAATTGACATCATACATCTTTGAAATATTGCAGGTGCATTACATAATCCAAAGGGCATTTGCCGAAAAGCAAAATTTCCATAATGACTAGTAAATGTTGTTTTCTCTTGATCCTTTAGAGTAATAAGTATTTGATGTTAACCAGTATATACATTTAGAGTACAAAAATATATGTGCCCAACCAATCTATCCAACATCTGGTCCAAAAAAGGTAAAGGAAAGTGATCCTTCCTGGAGGCAGAATTTAATTTTCTATAATCTATACAGATTCTCCATCCGTGACTTCTCTTGTCAGTATTAATTCATTATTCTCATTTATCACAACAGTCACACCTCCTTTCTTTAGAACACAGTGAATTAAACTTTCCCAAAAACTGTTTGAAATAAGATATATTATTCCAGCATTTAACCATTTTAAAATTTCTTTCTTGACCACTTCTTTCATCATAGGATTCAATCTCCTTGAGGATCAGCTCTTTGTTAATAATTTTCTTCCAACAAGATTCTATGCATACAAATTGAATGACTAATTCCTTTAATATCAACTAATGTCCATCCAAAGGCTTTCTTATATCTTCTCAAAGTTTCCAACAACTGTTGTTCTTGCGTATCAGTTAATTCTGAGGATAAAATAATAGGTAATGTGGATAAATCTCCTAAGAATGCATACTTTAAATGTGTAGGAAGTGTTTTCATTTCAAGTTTGAAGAAATCAATATCTTGTCATTTTCTGTCAGATCTAACATTTCAAAATTTTCCTAAACATAATCCAAATATTCATTGCTCACTTCAGTAAATTCATCTTAAATTTATCCTCATTTTCATATTCTAAATATTCCTTTTCAAATTTCTTTTTGAATGTCTTTGTAAAATATTTATGGCTTAAATATTCATTAATATCCATTCTAAAGCATTTAATCTCTTGCTCTTTTACAGGGTATCTCATTGATTTTGCAATATTAAATGTAACCTCTTGATCACTAACTCTTATAGTTAGTTCTCATTTCTGCATATCTATCAAATCTCTTCCAGTGTCAAGGAATAGTCTTCCTAAAATGATAGAAATTTCTTTATCTTCCTCCATATCTAATATAATAAAATCCACAGGAAAGTTAAATTTGAGATAAATTTGTCAACATTTACCAAAACATCTTCTATAACTCCTTTAGGATAGGTAATCGAATGATCAGCTAACTGAAGAGTTACAGTTGTAGGTGAAATATCTCCTTAACCAAACCTTCTGAAATTTAATAAAGGCTACTGACTCCTAAATCAAATAAAGCTTTTTCAAAAAATCTTTCACCAATAGCATAAGGAATAGTAAAACTACTAGGATCATTAAGTTTTTCAAGAAGCCTTTTCTGAATTATAGTTTCTGAATTATAGCCCTACGCTCCTCACTAAGTGCAACAATCTCATTATATGCAAACTTCCTTTTCCTATTAAGTATAACCTTCATGAACTTCACATAACTTGGCATTTGTTCTAAGACTTCAACAAATGGAATGTTTATCATTAATTTCCTCAATGTTTCAAAAAATTTCAAAAATTTGTTATCTTTGCTTTTCTGCTTCAGTCTTTGAAGAAATGGAGGTTGTGGTCTTTCTACAGTGATTTTCATTGGTTTAATAGGATATTCAGACTCAAAATGAAAATCTTCACCATATTTTTCATTTTCCACCTCATCTTTTTCAACGTCAACTTCCACTTCTATTTGAACTCTCGTTTCCAATTCTTTTCCACTTCTCTGTTAAATAACCTTAATTTGTTCTTTATTCTGATCTTTAGGATTTACTTCAACATACTTGATAACATTCTTGGAGGTCTATTGCTAAGTGCAGTAGTAATACATCCCAATTGATTTTCCATGTTTCTAATTACAGCTCCTTGAATTTATAATTGACTTCCCATTTGTAATATTTATTCTTCCATTGATAGCTTCCTCTCCTTACTCTGCAAATTATTAAAACCTGGAGGGAAATAGGGTTTATAAGTTGGATTTCCTTGATTGCTGGAGTTTTCCAATGGGTTCGCATCATTGTTTCCCCATTGTGGATTTACAACATTAAATTTATTGTTACTCCATCTAAAATTTGGATGACTCTTCCAACCAGGATTATAATAATTGGCATAAGGATTATTATAACAACATAAGAAGATTGTGATTTTATCTTTTGTCCCAATGAGTTTTCCTCAAGCACAAGTGGTGTCTGAGAATAATTCATTCTATATTGATCTATCTTCTTTGATATAGCAGCTATTTGGGCAGCCAACATAGATATTGCATCATAATCATGAATACTAGCTACTCTTTTTTTATTTACCCTTTCAGAGAGTCATTGAAAATTATTAGTAGTCATCTCTTCAATAAAATAATATGCTTCATTGAATGATTTTGACATTAATTATCTGCCAGCAGCAGCCTCAATTATTGATCAAAGAGATCTGATAAGTCCATTATAAAAATTTTGAACTATTAACCAATCTGGCAACACATTGTGTGGACACTTCCTAAGGAGATATTTAAATCTTTCACATGCTTCATAAATTGATTCCCCTTCAAACTAACAAAATGTTGTAAAATCATATTTGATTTTAGCAGTTTTTGAAGGTGAGAAATATTTAGATAAAATTTTTTGTGATAAGTCTTCCCAAGTATTGATGGATCCAGTTGCTAAAGAGTTTAACCACATCTTAGCTTTATCCCTTAGTGAAAAAGGAAAAAGTCTAAGTCTGAAGGCATCATTCGACACTCCATCATATTTAAATATAGAACATAATTCTAAAAAACTAGCAAGGTGTAAGTTAGGATCTTCAATTGATGTTGCCCCAAACTGATTATTTTGAACCATTTGGATAATAGCAGATTTAAGCTCAAATGAATTGGCAGCTACAGCAGGGTTTTATATACTCAAATGAATTTCATTTGTTGTAGGATTAGCATAATGTTTTAAAGGTCTCTGATAATGTTCATTTTTATTTCCAGCATTGCTTGAGCTACATGCCATTTTGCCAAAATTATCCATATCTTTTTATTGTTTTCAAATTTTTTTCTAATAGTTCTTTCTAACTCCGAATTGTAAGGTACAAAATCTTCAGATCTTAAATTGCGCATAAACAAACACAATAAGCAATTAAAATAAGCAAACACACTAAAATATGAAAATATTCAAATTAAGCTACAAATAATTTTTTTATATAAAATGATTTAAATTATAAAATAATTTACTAATGCTTTTCGTTACTTCCCCGGCAACGGCGCAAAAAACTTGATGCTGCAGATTTGTGTGTGTTATTTTTGTAAATATTTTTCAATATTACAAAATACACACAACCGTCATAATAAAAAATATGCAATAAAAACTCAGCAAAAATAACTTTAATGAAAAAAAGTTAACTTTTAAAAATCTTTATACTGTCAAATCCCCTAATAATTATGCATATATACGTGTCACTCAAGTAATAAAGGGCTCTAATGGAGTCCTAGCTATCGATCCCACAGAAAAGTTGGAAATGCTTATAGATAAATTCTTATGATTATAATATAAATCACAATTTAAACTACAAAACTGAAGTATGAAAATTGAATCTAAAGTAATTGAGTGAATGTTAAATAAAATGCAGCTAAAAGGACTGAGTTAATTATACTAATTGGTAAACTTTCAAAAGTAAAGTTACGAAAACTAAACAAAGTTTTTGTGACGAAGAGTTCAAATTTAAGAAAGCATCCTTCCCATTTACAATTAGTATATGGATTGTGAAGAAATTAAAATCAGTTGAAAGTATATATAAATTATTTTGTGTCAAATAGGAACAATCTTATTCTTTACCCTCTTCCAAGTGCATAAAGAACATTGACTAATCTACAGTTTGGTCCCTAATTTTATGGTTAGGCTGGGAGGATGCCTTGGGAGGATGCCGGCTGCTACTCCAGAGCTCTCACTACTCCCTCATCTGAGGGCAAACAATCTCGCATTAGTTTCCAATCAACTGGACCAAATTGGAGATTTTAAACTGTCACCTTAAATTCTCTAATTCTACATCCAACAAAGTATATTTTCCTATTTATTTGCACTCAATCCCATGGATGACATCCTCTTTCATGGAATCAAATGCGATTCTCACTATGTTGTAGAAATCATAGCCCTTTCCAAACATATGTTTCTCAACACATCTTAACATTTCAATTGGTCAGATCAAAAAATAAATGAATATCAAAGTTTAAATCATCACAAAATTTTGACATTTAAAACCGTATAAAACAAAATCAATTCTTCACAAAATCATATCTTAAAGTAGGGAGAATGATAAAGTAGACTACTCATAATTCATGAGAAGAAAACAACACAACACATGGATTTATATAAGTTTACAAAATAAATAAAAAATAAAGAAATAAAAGACACAACTTATCTCAAACTCCTTCTCAAGCAAATCTCTAGAAGTTCTCTTCAAGCGCTTTCCCTCTTTACAAGCACTATCAATTTTCTCTTAGAAGTATAATGAAGAAGAAATCTCTCACCTTCCCTTTCCTCTTACAATCTTTGAAGAAAATCTCTAAACCCTTGACTTTCTCTCTCTCTTGCCATCTTCGAACTCTCTCTCACGCCTCTCTTCAGACCCCTCTTCTCTTCTCTCGCACCTCTCTTTATGCCCTAAACTTCCCTCTCTTTTATTAGAGGCTGCCTCCCTCTAAAAAGAATTCAAAATTCCCACTAAAATTATATCCAAAAGTCAACCCTTTTGATATCCAAAAGATATGTCTTTTGATCCAAGAGACATATCCCTTCGAGACATATCCCTTCAAATCCAAGAGACATATCCCTTCAAAAAAGAACCTTCCAAAGTGTTTAGATGCATTGAATCACTCCATGGGGCATTTAGAACAAGTGGCCCCTTCAAAATTTGTGAAAAATTCATCTCAAACTAACTTAATTCATAAAATTTGTCTCTGATGCCTAAGGTGTTGGTTTTGGTGCATCAGATGCCAACTTGCTTAAGACCGCGCTGTTCTGGGTTTTGGCGCTTAAGGTGTCAAATCTGGCACTTTAGACGCCAACTCTCCATAAAATGATGCTTCAGGCACTAGCTCTCTGTAAAATTGCGCTTCATGCGCCAGTTCTGGTGCTTCAGGCACCAGAATCTCAATAGTCACTGTTTTGACTCCAAATTTTGTCATTTTTGCTACTTTTACTCTTTTTGTTACTTTTGCTCCAAATACCTAAAAATGATATTACCTGCAACAAAAACATAAAAATACCCTTCTTTAGAGTGCAATATCACCAAACATAAGCATTAATGTATACTTAAAATAACACATTATTTTGGTGTATCAGTCCTCAAAAGAGACTGAATTCTGTTATGAAAAAATTTATTAAGAATGAAATTTTAAAGTGAATAGATGCTGGAATTATCTATCATATTTCAGATAGTGCATGGGTTAGTCCAATTCACTGTGCTCTTAAGAAAGGAGGAGTGACTCTGACTATGAATGAACATAATGAGTTAATACCAACAAGATAAGCCACAGGGTGGCGAATATGCATTGATTATAAAAAATTAAATCTCGTCAGTATGAAAGATCATTTTCTACTACCCTTTTAAGATCAAATGTTGGATAGACTAGCTGGGCATGACTACTTTTATTTTCTGGACGGATATACTGGTTATCATGAAATACAAATAGCTCCTGAAGATAAAGAGAAAACAACTTCGTACCAGTCCCTATGGTACATTTGCTTTTAGAAGAAAGCCCTTTGGTTTATGTAATGCCCTTGCTACATTTTAAAGATGTATGATGGCTATTTTCTATGATTTAATTGAAAAATAAATTGAAGTTTTTATGGATGATTTTTTAGTGTTTGGAACTTCATTTGAATCATGTTTAGAACATTTATCAAAAGTTCTTAAGCACTGTGAAGAAACGAATTGTCCTTAATTGGGAAGAATGTCAATTTATGATAGCAGGAGGAATTGTTTTAGGACATCATGTATTATAAAATGGTATGGAAGTAAACCCTGCAAAAATTAAAGTGATCGCTAATTTACTTTACCCAATAAGTGTGAGGAAAATTAGGAGTTTTTTAGGACATGTTGGATTCTACAAGTGATATATTAAAGACTTTTCAAAAATTGCTAAGCCTCTATGCCATTTGCTTGAAAAAGATATAATTTTTAATTTTGATAAGGACCAAAAAGCTTTTAAATTATTAAAAGAAAAATTAGTCACTGCATCAATTATTATTTCACCAAATTGGGAAAGACCTTTTGAATTAATGTGTGATGCAAGTGATTATGCTATTAGAGTTGTTTAAGGATAAAAGCATGATAAGATTTTTAAAGTAATATATTATGCTTGTAGAACTCTTAATGAAGCTCAAATTAATTATACCACAATTGAGAAAGAGTTATTAGCAGTACTATATGCTTTTGATAAATTCACATCATACGTAATTGTAATTAAATGTATTGTGCATATTGATAATTCTGCTATTAAATATTTAAATGAAAAAGAATGATGCAAAACTAAGACTGATACGATGGTTTCTTCTTTTACAAGAATTTGTTTGCAAGAACTTGACTTCGAGAGAGTAGATAGAAAGGGAGCTAAGAATCAAATTGTTGATCATCTGTCTTGGCTTGAATTAGAAAAATCACTCTGTTTTAAAAAAGAAATTAATGAACATTTTTTAAATGAAGAATTGTTCAATATTAATGAGTGGTGTGTTCCATGGTATGTCGACATTGCGAACTTTATTTTTAGTGATATTATACCATATGAAATGACATGCCAACATAAGAGGAAATTTTTATCTGAAGCTAAGACTTATTTTTTGGAAGACCCTTTTTTATATAAACAAGGAAATGATCTAATTATTCTAAGATGTGCGCCTTTAAAAGAAACCTATGAAATTATCCAAAAATGTCATAATTTTGATTTTGCAGGACATTTTGGTGTTGATAAAACAACATACAAAATTTCACAATTTGGATTTTATGGGCCTACAATCTTTAAAAATGCTAATGCTTATTTCAAAACTTGTGATTGATGTCAATGAGTAGGCAATATTTTTAGCAGAAATGAGATGCCCCTCAATTATTTGTTGGATGTTGAGATATTAGATGTTTGGGGATTAGATTTCATGGGACCATTTAGACCATCTTTCGGAAGTTTATATATATTGTTAGCAGTAGACTATGTATTCAATTGGATAGAAGTTGTTGCTTTACCTCGATATGATACTCAAAGTGTTGCAAAGTTTTTAAGAATGAACATATTTTATAGATGTGAGATGTCGAGAGTGATCATAGTTGACGGGGGAAGTCATTTCTGAAATGCAATAATGGAGAAATTATTAAAGAGATATCATATTAACCATCAAATTGCTACTATTTATCATCCTCAGACAAGTGGTTTGGCTGAATTATCAAATTGTAAAATTAAAAGAATACTGAAAAAATCTGTGAATCCAACTTGATTATGTTTTGTGGGCTTATAGGACTATATATAGAACTCCTATAGGATTGTCCCCATACAGACTAATATTTGGGAAAGCTTGTCATTTACCAGTTGAACTTGATCATAAAGCATATTAGGCTATTAACAAATTTAATTACAATTTAAAGGATGTTGATGAGAAAAGACTATTGCAACTAAATGAGCTTGAAGAGATAAGAAATGAATCTTATGAGAGTATTAAAATTTATAAGAAAAGATGAAAATGTGGCATGATAGGAGAATACTTACTAAAAATTTTGAGCCAGGGCAAAAAGTTTTGCTGTATAATGCAAGGTTAAAATTATTTTTAGGAAAACTTAAGTTCAGGTGGATGGGCTCATTTGTTGTGATAAAAGTTTATCCCTATGGAGCTATGGATTTCAAATATCCTAAAATTGAGAAAATATTCAAAGTGAATGGTCACAGGCTAAAACCCTACTTTTTAAGGGATCAACTTAAATTAAATGATCTTATGTTGTTGGGTCAACTGAAATAAGCACTAGTTATGTCAGGCTGACGATGTTAAATCAAGCGCTTTGTGGGAGGCAACTAATAGCTATCTATGTATTTCTATTTTGAATGTTATTTTGTTGTGTTTGATTAAGAAATTTTTGGTCACTTAAATTAAATGATCTTATGTTGTTGGGTCAACTGAAATAAGCACTAGTTATGTCAGGCTGACGATGTTAAATCAAGCGCTTTGTGGGAGGCAACTAATAGCTATCTATGTATTTCTATTTTGAATGTTATTTTGTTGTGTTTGATTAAGAAATTTTTGGTCTTATTTTGAATATATAATGATTTAGTAATGATTCTAATACCTTCATAGATGAGTTAGAAATGTTAGAATGATTATTTGGACATTAAACTGACCTGTGCTAAATTAAGCACCGACACTTAAGTGCCAACATTCGACGCTTAAGCGCAGCAGTTAACTAAACGTGCTAAGTTATGTTTCTAGAAGATTTAGCATGGGATAGTGGTTTGAGAACGTGTCTAGTAAATTTAGGCTTTGTCTAAAGCCTACAAATAGAAGGGAATGAAGAGAATTCTCACCCCACTTCAATTTTAACCCTAAAATCTAAGTGAAGAGTGAGAGATCTTGGAAAAAAGTCATCTTGGGAGATTAATATGAAGAAAAGGGAGGAAGCTATGAAGAAGAAGTTCATTAGTCAAAGTGCGCAAGAGTTATACAATGGTTTCCCAATCGTTAGTATAGATGGAATAGTGGAGAAAATCCCAAAGATTGAGGCTGATGTGGCTTCAATTGAATCAAAAGTGAATGAAGTTAACGCACATTTTGAGCATATTAGATGGCAACATAAGATGCCATTTAGCCACACAAGTTTTATAGAAGAATCAAACAGTGTTATGTATTTTAAAAAAATGGATTGAAGAAGACTCAACCAGAGTTCTTCACCACCGTCCGTTCTATCAGATCTATATGTCAAATGCCCCAGGAGAAACTAATGAAAGACCAGGATTATTTCCACCAGAAGGAGAGTGGAATTAAGTTCTAATTTTAATATTTGTTTGTGTTAGGTGTTTTTTTTTAGTGTTAAGTTTGTTTTTAGTGTTAAGTTTGTTTGGTGTTTATGCTTGGGAATTACTCATCCAAAACTGTTTGAATTGAGAAACTATGTATCACAAATGTTTGTATTTGTTTGTGAATTAATATAAGTGTTTGTTTGTGTGTAAATTTTTTTATTATTTTGTGTTGAATCGAATTAGTTAATGTTGGTGAATTTGAGAAAGATGAGAGTTGAAGGGGAAGAAAATAGTTATTAAATATTTATAAGACCATTTAGGGGTGTTTGACTTCGGCTAGATGTGTGTTTCACTTAAAATAAAAAAAATATCAAAATTCACTGGTGCCTAAGTGCCAAGACCCCATGCTTAAACGCTGGACAACCCGAGAGGTAGTCACCTAAGCTCCAAACTAGTCGCACTTAACCACCGGTTCACTTAAACTGGTTCGCGAACAGCTAAAAGTGAAAATTTGAGCCAAAAATCTCCATACTTCATCTTCTTCCTCTGGTTTTTGCGATTTTGAGAGATAGGGCTTCCTATAAAGTGGAAATTTCTTAGTGGATTCAAGCCAAATTTGTTAGATTTGATCTTCTTGAGGTAAGAGCTTCACTTTTATGTAAAAAATTTTGATTTTCACCATATATTTTGAGCACATTATGGATTTGCCAAAAATTACTATTCATGGTGAAAATTTGAGAAAAAACTATGGAAAATACATATAAATGATAGTTTAAGCTTTTAGAAGTTGAGTTTAGTGATTTAGAGTTGAATTTAGGATTTATTGTGAATTTTTTATGTGATTTTTAGAAGTGGCCCCAAGAATGAAGACGAGTAAAGAGAAGTCCCATTTTGATTCGAGCAAGTTTGTTAACATGAGAGCTCAGGACAGGTATAGCGATGCACTGCAGTCGAGAAAACTGATTCCTGAGAGATGTTTTAAAAATCTGGGTGGAGCAGTGGAAGATTTGATTATTCACCGACAGTGGTTGTTATTCCCCCGACAGTGGGAACGATTTTGTTATTTTTCTGTTGTGGCTGTGATTTCTGTTTTTTGGGGGTTTTACGCTAATCTCCCTAAAGCTGAAGAAGATTGAGTCATGGTTCAAGGAAAATTAGTGTCTTATTTCCCTAAAGTAATAAATCTGTTCAACCAGTTGCCCCCTAGTACGTTGTGTTTTTATTCAAATTATAGTCCAACTGAGAAGGAGTTGGACTAGATCATATATTCATTGACTGGTGGAAGAGGACTGTGGAAGATAACAAATAAAAGAAGAGTCAACTTCCCCACATCAAAGTTAGATGCCACATCGAAGGCGTGGCACTACTGTATTTCTGCTCTTCTACTACCAACCAACCACCTCAGCGAAGTTACTCGAGATAGAGCTGCCTTAAACTATTGCATTCAGCAGTTCAAGCTGATTGACATTGGATCTCTGATTTATGAAACTATCACCAGTTCTGTTGTCGGTGCTACTACTGCAGGTTTGGGATTCGCATCCTTGATCTTTTCCTTATGTAAGTAGGCAGGGGTTAGATTCAATAGCTGGGAAGAGATACTGCAGCCTCTAAAGCCCATTACAAGTGTTAATGTGAAGTCTTATTCACAACACTCGATATTTGGCTAGAGAGGAGGATTTTTTAGAAGTTCAGGTGCCTCAATTATCATGCTTCTACCTCATGTGCATCCACATCACAAGGTCAGAGTTCTGATTCTGATTCACAGTCACATTTATTGCAAAGAATGTTTGATAACATCAATTATACTGTGAACAAAGTATTAAATTTAGAGAATTTTGTTGATCATATGAATGGTTATATGAGAAGACTTAGTAATTATGAGGGGAAATTTCACTCATCTTTGGAAAACCTTATGAAAGGTGACCAAAGTGTAGTTTTCCCTTCATATCCACGATATCCATCATATGAGCCTACTGCCTTTTGGGATAGCAATGATAGTGATGATGATGAGGAGGAGGAGGAGGATTAAATTGAGTAGTTTAGTTATTATTATTATTATTATTATTATTGATGTGAACTTATGTGGCACAGTTATATTGTACTGTTGTTTTGTTTTGTGTTGTACTAGTTGAGACTGCTACTATTGTTTGTGTTTAGTTTTGTTAGACACTGTTGTGATGTATTTATGCTATTGTGAGTAGTTATATTTTATTTTTGTGGTATTAATTGTGATAATTGTGTTTTCTAGTGTATTTGGTTAGTCTGTGTTGAACTTAATCCTGAATTTAGGAAGGTTTCGAATATTACTAACTTTCACTTAAGAACTTCATGTTTAAAATGTTCAATTTACTACCAGGCATTTTCTTTATGTTGTTTTTGTGAATTTTTGTTAGTGTGTTTGTTTGCTTTTATGTTATTCTCCACTGCATAGAAGTATAATGAATCTCTAAATGTTAAAGTTAAATTAAAATTTGATCAATTAATTTTTACTCATGTTTTTAAATTTTGTACTTGTATATTTAGCTTGTACAAATTTATGTAAATGTTATTTTTAATTTTCATTCTTGTCTATATAGATATGATGCTAAAATGTTTTATCTTGTTAAAAATTTAAGTTTGGGGGGGATGAAAAATTTTCTAATTTCAAACTTGAATTTTATTTGCTCTCAAATGTGCTACAAGTGAATTTTATTTAAAAAGAAAAATGATTATGTATATGAATTTATATTAGGGAAATAAAATTTTGAATATGAAATGAGTAAGAGAATTTAATTGAAACCTATAGTAATGAAAACAAACTTAAAGTTAAAATTTTTAGTGTATAAATGATAAATATTGTGCAACTATCTTTAGTAAGGAAAAATTGTATTTTTGAAAAATTTAGAAGGGTTAGAATTTTATTCTCAATACTTTAATTTCTTTTATTAAAAATAATTTTTAAAACTAATATTATCTTCTTAAGTAAAGGATATATAGCAAAACTTTATATTAGGAAATGAGGAGTGGAATTCAAAATTATTAAAGGCTATCTAGATATAGTAATCCTCACCTGAAAAAGGAAAAGAAAAAGAGAAAAAAAAAGAAGTGAAAAAGAGAAAGGAAAGAAAAAGAAAAAGAAAAAGAAAAGAAAGTTGAAAAGGGAGGAGAAGGTTGAGGATTAATGTCTAATCAAAAATTGGTTCCACATCTAATCTTTTTAAAGTATAAGACTTGTGAAACTCTTAAGCTTAAGGATATAATATAGTAAGTATAATTATTCTTAATAAAAATTTTTAAGTTGAGAAGATGAATGCCAAAACTCTATACTTGAAAAATTTACATTATTTCTGAATTAGAGAGTAACTCATATTGTCAGACTTCTTTACATTAAAAATTTCTAAACTCTAAGTTGGTCTCATATACTAATGTTTTTTTTTAAATTGGACTATTATATTTATACATCAAACTTTTAGAATATCCTAAAGAAACTCGTTTACATAATCTACTTATTTTGGTTTTGAAAGAATGGAGTGTCACTTAAGGACAAGTAACATTTTAAGTTTAGGAGATTTTGATACACCTAAAATATATAGTTTTTATGTACATACTTTTATACCTATTTTTCATATATTGCGCTTTAATGAAAGGTATTTGTGTGTTTCTATTTCAGGTATGATCAAATCGATGAAAAATTGTGAAAGGATCAAATTTGAAGCAAAAATGAGGAAGGTGTGCAAAAGAACTGTGGCACCTAAGCACCCAGAACTAGCACTTACGCGCCAGTAAAACTGAGAAGGCTGCACTTAAACGCCAAGTACCTCGTGCTTAAGCGCCAGAAATAGTTACTTGTTGATTCAATGAATTTGGACGAATTTTTGAAAAGGTGTTTGAAGCAACCCTTGGTGAAAATGTGGGAAATAGTTAATGGACACGCAAATACATTCAATTAGCTTTTAAAAGGAGGCAACTCTGGGAAGTTTCATTGAATGTGGACACATTTTGAAGAGTCACTAAGACGTCATTTGGAAAATTATAAAAGAAGGAATTGGATTGGTTTGAATAGATTTCTTCCAGCCTTCCTTCTGACGCACTAGAGAGACTCCTACACCCCCCCTCCATATTCATGCCACTGACGCCTCTCTCATAGATTAATTAGTATATTTTATTAGGAAGAAGAGAGGAGTTGTAGTGTGTGAGTAGAGAGTATTGCAAGAGAAAGGAAGAGAAAAGATTCAAAGAAACTTCATAAGTTTGGTAGAGAGGATTTGAGATAAGTTTTTATCTTTGCAACTACATTTGATTTTAATTTAGACTTCTTGTTTGTTTGCATGATTTTTACTTTCAAACTTAAGTGTGGTTGTGTTTTCTCCATGAAATCTGAGTTGTTTTCTTTGTCAATAAGTTGTGATGATTTTAAACCTAGTACTTTATTTACTTCTTGATTTAAACTTGGAATAAGTTGTGATGATTTTAAACCTAGTACTTTATTTACTTCTTGATTTAAACTTGGAATAAGTTGTGATGATTTTAAACCTAGTACTTTATTAAGATGTTAATATGACCAATTAAGATGTTAATATTTGTTCTGAGGACATGTAAGATCTGTGATGCTAATGGTAAGTGGTAAGAATCACATGAGATTGTATGGATAAAAATGTAATTCATATGATTGAGTGCAAATAAATAGGGAAATAAACTTTGAAGGGTGAAGAATTATAGGACATTAGAGTGGCAGGCGGAAGCCCCCAATTTGGTTTATAGTTTTAGGTTTTGATACGAGATGTTAGCCTTCAGATGGAGGGAGAAGAGGGAACTCTAGAGTAAGAGCTAGTATCTTCTCTACCTAACCCGTCTTCAAGATTATTTGAACTTTAAATTAGCCAATGTTCTTTATAGCATCTCTAGTAAAGGTAAATAATATTATTGCTACTATTTGACACAACACAATTTGAATACTTTCACAACATAATTCTTATACTTGTTACTGATTCTTGGTAGGGAAAAAGATATTTTATTTATATTACCTTCATTTTACAAATATCTAGTTAAGTTTAGTTAGTTGTTTACTTTACTTTCAATTATAAAAAATTACAAAAAGGAATCAAACTTTCATTCCTATTATAGCATATATAGTTTGAGTAAGAATATTTTGCAAAGTAAAATTTATTATCTAATTTCTTCTGATTTTAATTGCATATTGTATTTTTTTTCCTGTAGTTTTGATATTCGAGGATTAATCAAAAAATCCTAAATTATTTGATAATGATACATATGCTTGCGTAGTATCTCATATTTAAATATAATAATTGTATTCTTATTTGCTTCGAAGTCAAATTTTTACTTATTCGTTGCTGGTGAACAAGTTTTTTGTTGTAGTTGCAAAGTAAGAAATATAAGTAAAAAAAATTAAGATTATAACTGCATACATCGTACTGTCATATAAAATCGGGATCACTCACTCAATACTCGGGGAACTTAAACCTGTGTCACAACACAGACAGTGTTGCAAGACATTCAATTGGCAAAAATATTAGAAATTGATAATAAAACAGTATGTTCGACCAATAAAGAATATCCAAAAAAATGAATATGATTGACAGGGACACAAGACATTCAATTATAATTTGATATATAAACTAACCTGCAATGCCCAAGCATCAATAAGAACCTGTGTTTCTTAACTTGGCACAAGTCAATCTCTAAAGGTGGTTCCTTACCTATTAACAATGAGATATGTGGTGGGCGGCAAGCAAATCATCGTAGCAGCAAGTCTCAACGACACGAAGACTGCAACAAGATCCGCTTAATATGCATGATGAAAGGTGTGTTTGTCCTAGTTGACAACCCGACAGAGCGGCACATCACAATATAAGAATTAAGTCAAAAGCTAACACATCAAAATTGGCTGAAGGCCTATCCTAAGAGTTGAGCTAGCAAAAATGTTTATCACAAATAAATAATGTGGTAAAGGTAAAATAAGACACAAACATAAGAAAAACTAACCAAAAATTTCATTCCATCTTAGAAACGGCTTAAAAAATTACTTTACAAAAGGTTTCCTATGCTTTACAACTGTTCAAATAAAAAAAATTTTCTCCAAGTACAAGAAACCCTTGTCATCCCCGACATTGTTTCCTGTTCATCTTCTTCTTCTTCATGTTCATCCTCTTTGTCTTCTTCCTTCAAGTAAAATGGAGCAAAGAAAATTCTTCTATGTCAGGCCATTTCAGGTCAACACGGTTTCTCTTCACAAAATCAGTGATCACTAGAGAGGTTCTAATCCGGAGCTACTAAGCAAGCCCATCTATGTACTCTTTTTCCATATTCATTGTTAGCATCTTGTCCTCCGGAAATTAATTCTTTTTTTGAGCAAAATGACAAAAAATACGACTGATGGAGTATTTCAGCTTCTACTACTGTCAACCATTTCGCAGCTGCTAACATCCACATCTAAGCCACCTTCAGACATTCATTTAAGGTTTTTTCCTCCTCCATAGCAGTACCCCATTTCTTTGATAAATCGAGAGCCATCCCAAACCATTAGGTGATGTTGGTCGACATAGGACTACTATGATCCAATTTCACTCAGAATAACAGCGAATGGCCAATCTGATTCTCTTCTTACCATAAGATTAAGTAAGAATCGGCCGACATAGGACTGGCTGAGTGGCTGGCCTAATTTCCATTATTTCTACTGTGGCCTCTCCTTCTGCACTACTTGATTCAAGCACGCATGACTTCCTTTCTACCTCTTAGCAACACACGTCCAAAGGGCCTGCACACGATAGAGAGTTTTTAGCTTTCCCCCAAATCAATATTAATTCACTGATGAAATCATTTTAAACAACAAGTCGCAAGACTGGTCTAAAGAGCTGCAGACAAAACTTTAGAGTCATTCAAAAGAGGCGCAAAGGTAAGAAGGCTGATAAACAAAAAAAGGAAAAAAATAAGAAAGCTTTGCGCTAGGAAAAGAAACCCTCACACCTATTAATAGAGTGAGAGGATAAGTTGAACCATCTTGGGGGTAAAAGTGTAATTAGTCATCGATTTCAAAGATGCACGGACAGAAGAATTACATCAACACAATACTTGAGACAAATAATTAAAATTTTATTCCAAAATTATATAACAAATGCCGCTTAAAATTATTTTGAGAGGAAGTACTTTTGAAGGGAATCACTTGTCGCTTTAGTCATGACATATACTCGCTGAAACAACCTCTTCTATAGAGCCTATCCTCCATGTTTGAATCGATCCACCATTTTCTCTTTTTCTTGAACCCGAGACATGGAACATATCTCCCGAACGCCCACCAGTTCGAAATGAAGGGAGACAGTCTCCGAATGAAGGGTGGCCATTTCCGCATGAAGAGCAGACGAGCAAGTAACCCATGTATCTGCTTACCTACAGAGATCCCAGCTACGCGAGCAAATGATTCTTCTATCTTGCCTAGCCCATGCACCAAAAAATCTATGAACATCTGACATCCATTGGTTGTTTCCTCTTAGGCTTCTCAAGAAACGCTCGAACGATTAAAACCTATCATCCTTGTCTGAGAGTCGGCAGCTCCTCGCTGGTCCAAAGCCGCAACCACTAGCACAATGACCAGACCACTGCTAACATCAGCCGAAAGTTAATCAACGCTTGTAGCCTCTAAACTGAATGGGATACACCAAGAGGTAATGTAAAGAATAAGAACTTTAGGAAAAAAAAAATTAGACAAACGAGACCGAAGCACCTCATGCAAAGTATTCAGCCCAACTCAGATATTGTATACGAGACATCACCCTCACCGGACATTAGCAAAGCATCATCCTTCTCCTGCACCCCAGGCGGCGTCGGTGCACTAATAATTTTTTGTGTCCCAGGAGGACCCAAAACACAAATAAGTTTATAAGCAATCGGACCAGTTAGTAGGATCTAGGCCGCAACGGGAGGAAGAACCAACATATCGACAAATAGGTCGCTCGATCGGCCACTATCATTTGCTTGAACATTCTTCTGTTAATGACCACAGAATAATTCAAGAAGATCCCACCTGATCATGTTGATTATGCACTTTCCTCTTCTTAAAAATGATCTTCTTCTTCCTTTTTTTCATCTTTCAAATCTGATAGCACCCACGATTCTTCAAAAGCCATGAGATACATTGTCATGACATATGGATCGTTCTCAGGAGTGGGTCCTTTTTCCATGATGACACTTGCAAGCTAATCAATCTAGACAAGTATGGTAGTGAAGTGAATATAAAAAGACAGAGTTTTCCACGACCTATTTATAGAGAATTAAGGGTATTGAAATTAATGAAGTTCAATCATTGAATCATAATAGTCATAAATAAGATTTATTATTCCCTGTAAAATTCTCTTTTTCTTATTGTATCATGATTTTCAATAAGTAAAAAAATTTAAAAAAAATATACATAGAAAATGTGTAAGCAATTATCATGATGAGAAATCATGGTTCAGAAGGAAGCACATCATGTGACGGCCCACAAACAAAAAGCCCAGAGGCCCATTTGTCTGACCAGATATAACAAAGGAATGACTTACCATGTTATAATGACAACCAAGTGACATAAACCCAAATGACTATCATAAATGAGGCAATGTATATTTTGAGCTTATCACCACTATGAAACTGACCCTAAAGGGAGCTAATCCCTCAAATCATGTGGTTATATCAGAGACATCCAACAATACTTCACAGATTATCAAGAGTTAATATTATCAAAAGCCCTAACCATCCCTCTAGATCTCTTTGTCAAAAGGTAACTACCCATTGGATTACGATATTTCACCATCTACCTGATATTTATTCTTCATCTACCTGATATTCTAACATTATTCTAATGCAAGGATCTCTCACTACAGATCACAGCTCGACGAGTAGACCAGAGCAATCGATCGAAGAAGCTTAAATGACCAATTTAGCGTTTTCGACCCCCAAACCAATCAGGACTAAACAACCGGTGGCAATGACTATATCTAGACAACTGAACCAACCTGGCTAAGCTGAGGTCTCACAAGCCGAGTTAGGAAGGAAAGAGAGCAGTTGAGCTCTGTAGCTACTTATGCGCAATATCTAGAATATCTTTTAACATCTCTATTAAAATAGGTATATTAGTGTAACTTCACCGTATTGTATTCTATCTTATATAAATAAAAAGTTCATTTCATGTATAAAAGGATACGTGTTATTTTTTTTCTTGCTTTTCTCTGAAAAAAACATTACATTGTAAGGACAACGGCCTGGATGCAGCGGAGGAGGGGAGGAATAGAACATCTGCCCTCCTCGCACATTCGGAGTCCAGACGTAATATTTTTTCCTTCTCTCTTCTCTTACGCTATCCCTTGAGATGTCGTTCACCGACAAGTTTGGATAAAACGTAACAATTATTAAATATTACAATTATAAATATTATAAATTCTTAATACTACTAGGAATATAAAAATGTTAATAAAATAAAAAATAATAATTTTATTTACTATATAAATAAATTTATCATGATTAAGATGGGCTTGACCCCAAAAGAACTCTAATTAAATATTAAGTTCAAATAAATTTTAAAATTATAAAATATATTTAAAAATATATATATAATATAAATTATCATTGATTTTCTATATATAATATACATATTTAAGAGAAAAAAACAATCATACTTCCACAATAGAACGGATAATTTTCTCAGAAGGAGACCATCTAAAACATTATATTCCCAAAACAAATAAGCAAAATAATCTCCACAAATAATAACTGGCATACACTTTAAAGGCATAAGACTACAAACAACTCCCCACTAAACTGGAGACCTGACGTACCTCTACGTGTGGCACAAGTTATTCTTGAGTTATTTTCAGGTTATTTCTGGGTTATTTTTAATAATCTCACAATAACCCAGAAATAACCAAAAAATAAAGACTGCGGATTATTTCGGGATTATTGAAAATAACCCAAAAATAACCTGAAAATAAACTGTGAATATCTTACGCCAGACGTAAAACTACTTTAGGAGGACAGAAAAATTTTTGCAAAAAAACATACATATATTTTAATAATAATTTAAACATAAATCGAAACTGTAGTCCTCCACCCTGCCTTATTCCATCAGTCGGTTCCCGGCTGAAAATCACGCACGGTCAGCAACGGTCCACGTCATATCCCCTTCAAAAATCCAATGGCACACCTCAATCTTCCCCGGTCCGGGCCCCAGCGCCACGAATGCCCCGTGAGTCGAACTCCAGTCTGACGTGTCAATATGACAGATGGCAACCCCTTGATTGATTGTCTCCTTCGTATCAACGGCCAGGATCTCCGCCACATAAACGCGGACGCGGGGCACCGAGTGGCAATAATATACCAAGTAGGGGAACAAGCTCTGGTGGCAGCTCACCGACCGAGTAACTTTACCGCCGTTCACCCCCCCCCTCACATC
>NW_018164829.1:693436-693978 GCF_001263595.1 Phalaenopsis equestris | reverse complement strand
AGACGCCGAAGCTGGGGGCGCGGGGGTGGGAGGAGAGGGAAGGGGTGAGGTCTGTGGGGCAGAGTAGACCTGCGGCGGAGCAGAAGGAGGTGAGATGGGAGGAAATAAGTGAAGGATCGGAGGCGGCGAGGTTGAAGAATGTGGTGGCATCGGAGGCTGAAAGAGGGGTGAGTTTGGAGAGTAGGAACGAAGGGTGAGGAAGATTGTTGGGGATTTTGCGGTTCCAATAACGGATTAAGGCTGCTTTTTCGGTGAATGGGTTTGGGGATGGGGAAGTCAAAGCGGGGGATGAAATGAGGAGGAAGAAGAAGAAGAAGAAGAGTAGGAGGAAGGGAGCGGCCATGGAAGGAAGGGGAAATGATTGCTGTGTTGGTGTGTGAGGAGAGGCGATGAATTGGCTATATATCCATATAACATATTATTGATAAGAAACAGGGAAAGTTTAATGCTGTCTCACATAATAGACCGTTTATAATTGAAATGGACTAAATCCTCGCTAAATTCTGTTTTTATTTTAATTTAAATTTAATATCCAATTGAGT
>NW_018164829.1:692706-693117 GCF_001263595.1 Phalaenopsis equestris | reverse complement strand
TGTATTCGCTTCCAAGTCGCTGTCTTCCCAATTAGCTCTGTCGCTTCCATGGAGCAAGAGGAGGTGAAAGATGGAGTTTCGGGTCTATATAAGTCGCGATTGTTCGCGTTGGAGCCTTCGCATCCAGCTATGATCATGACTGGACGTGAAGACTGTCTTGGAGGAGGGAAAAGATGGAGTTTTAGGTCTTTGTATGCCACTTCCCCGTCGCAGCCTTCCCAATTAGCTCTTGTCATGATTTCTTGCGAGGACGGAGCAGAAGGAAGAGAAGAATGGGAGTTTCAAGTATGTACACAAATCCCTACTACAACATGCCAGACCTCGTCGTTCACACACTAGGACACGTCGAATCGAGCGATTGTTAACCCTTGTACGTTGAAATCGTCTCCCAATAAGCCTCGATTCGTTTTA
>NW_018164829.1:685416-692606 GCF_001263595.1 Phalaenopsis equestris | reverse complement strand
AAACCCCACACCAAAAATAGTGCCGACAGCAAGCTCCGGTATTCTCAGCAAGGAGACTTTGTCCATACTTCTAGGCTCACACTATTGGAGTCTACAAGCAACTCCCTTTGAAGGCTATCCTACAAAAACAAGAAGCATCAGGAATATTAGTTAAATGGTCAGTAAAATTGGGAGAATTTGACATCAACTATTTACCACGACCAAACATCAAATCACAGATATTGGCTGACTTTGTGGTAGAATGTACAGTACATGCCTCTGATGAACCACCCTCTTCTCTTCCAAGGTCACCTCAGTGGACACTATATGTAGACAGAGCATTCGAAAACTCAGGAGCTGGTGTAGGAATACTACTTATCTCCCCAAAGAAAGACATTTTGGAGTATGAACTTCGTTTGAAATTCTCAGCTACCAATAATGTTGTTGAATATGAAACACTTGTCGCCGGATTAAATCTTGTCATCGACTGTGAAGTACAAAAAATAATCATCTGCACTGATTCTAAACTCATCACATCCCAAGTAGAAGGATAATTTAACGCTTACAACTCAAAACTAGTGTAGTATCTCAATTTAGTAAGAACAGTTCTCGCCCAAATTAAAACATGTCAGCTCATTCACATAATTCGGGAGCATAACAATTGAGTTGATGCCTTCTCCAAACTTGCAACTTCAACAACTGTAGATCTCTATAAAAGAAGGTGTATTGAAGAGATACATTTTCCTAGCATCCATGGCCCATGGGTGATACTGTCTATATATGACCCAAGGGAGCCATCTTGGATGGATCCCATCATCTCCTTCCTCCGAGACGGAACACTTCAAGATAATGCTACTACATCAATTCGCATCTGACGCATGGTTGTCAACTTCATCCTTATAGGGGATGAACTGTATAAGAAGGCATTTGTAGGTCCATACCTCAAGTGTCTTCTTCCATCTAAAGCTGATTACGATCTACGAGAAGTTCATTCAGGAATATGTGGGGTGCATCTTGGTGGCAGGGCACTTACTCTTAAAATAATGAGGCAAGGTTTCTACTAGCCCACAATTAAGCAAGAAATGTTAGAGTTTGTACAAAAATGCAAGAGTTTCCGACTACATTCCAATCTTACGCATGTGTCGCCGGTAGAACTCACATCTTTACTAAGTCCTTAGTCCTTCGCCCAATGGGGGTAGATATCATGAGACCATTTCCAATAGCTACTGGGCAACAAAAATTCATCATCTTAGATGTCGACTATTTCACCAAATGGGTAGAAGCGAATCCGCTTGCCAAGATCACTGAAGCAAATGCCAAAAAATTTGTCTGGAAAAACATCATCTGTCGCTTTGGGCTCCCCACGAAGATTATCACTGATAATGAGACTCAATTCACTGGAAGAGTCTTCACATCATTCTGCGAGGATCTTCACATTCAGTTGGCGCACACTGTTGTGGCGCATCCCCAAACAAATGGGCAGATAGAGGTGACAAATCGAATGGTGCTCAAGGGGTTGAAGATTCGTCTTGAGAAGGTTGGGGGCAGTGGGTAGAAGAGCTGCACAACGTCCTTTAGGCCCATCACACCACCGCTCGTACTCCAACCGAAGAAACTCCATATAACTTGTGTTTCGACACTGAGGTTGTTTTCCCAGTTGATATCGGAGTTCCAAACCCGCGAGTTAAGACTTTCAACTCAGATAACAACGGGAAAAGCTCCAAAAATATTTGGATCTCCTCTCAGAACCACGGGATATGGATGTGGCCCATCTTAGAGCTGTTTCCTACCGCCAACGGGATGTGGCCCATCTTAGAGTTGTTTCCTACCGCCAAAGAGTTGTTCGCCACTTCAACCTGAGAGTCAAGACCGGAGAGTCAAGCATTGACCTATCTCCATCGGCGACATGGCCTTGCGTAGCATTGAAGCAGCAGATCATGGTCCTCAACGCAATAAACTATCACCTCTTTGGGAAGGCCCATATATCATGGCTACCATGATCAAGCTTAGAACCTTCAAGGTCAAGGATTCAGATGGAAAAATCTTGCTCCGAACTTGGAATGCAGAAAATCTTCGCAAGTACTATCAGTAACATCACAATTATGTAGTCCACATATGTTATTACATCGTAACTCATACATAATCAATGTATCTCAAATATTACTCACTCATTTTCTTATACATACATGATATCTTTAGAAAGTGTAATGGCTCATTCATGAGTCACTTCATGCTCTCGACCTGAAAAATACACAACTTTGATTGTTTCTTAGTTTGAGCACGATCAATCCCGGGGGGATTTGATCCAACTTTTTCCATATAGGTTAACATCATCGAATTTTTCTCCGGTAAACAACCCTGGATAGGTTAACAGCCCTTGGTGGGCTACACTTGACCCCTTCCACACAGGTTTGTAAGTGAGCAATGCCCCAACAAACAACCTCAAATGGGTTAATAAGTCCTCGGTGGACTTCCGTTGGCTCACCTATACAGGTTAACATCATCGAGTAAAACTTTGATAGATAGTCTCAGCCAAGTCAAATGTTGTTGGTTGTTCATCCCCACGCTTATCACCAAAAAGATACTTGGGTGGCAAACAACTAACAAAATAAGATGACCAGCATGCATCACTAATAGAACATCATTTTGACAAAGTTCGAAAATAATAACAACATCTGTGTAGTTAGAACAACATGACAAAAGCAAACACACTATAAGTATAAAAGAAGTATAACACTAATCAACGTCAACATTCTCCTCCTCCCCCTCGTCGTCATTAAAGAGCACCTTCTTCAATTCACTCTCGATGTCATCACCGTCAGAATTTAAGGAAGAGTCCTTCGAAGCTTGGTTATGAGTGAGCCCCTTCACAAAAATCCTGGTTCGACGTTGCACTTCTTGACTCCCCTTGAGAAAACCTCAAATGAATCCTTTCTCGGTGAACCACTTTTGTTCCTCTTTTACATCAACATCAAGCACCCGATCACACGCCTCTTGAACACGGTCTTGAATGATAGTCTTAAACTCAAGTGAGTTCTTAAAGTCCTTGACTGCTTTACGCTTAACTTATGAAACATCAATATCTTTTGCGGAACTCAAAAGTCAGATATCTTTTTCTTGGGCTAACACCGTTGACTTAAGGGCTTTCATGCTCTTATTACTTTCACGAAGGCCGGCTCGTGCTTCCACCAACCCCTCCCGAGTTTTCTCCAGATCCTAAAGTTGCAACGAGAGGGAGGTTGCCAATGTTGAAAGTTCTGTCCTGCACTCTGTCAACTGTGATTCCAGATATGTAATTTTTTCAACCCCAGAGTCATACCGACGCTTGTACTCGTCTTGAAAATATTTGATCTTAACAAACTCGGAGTTCAAGTTTCTCAATGTCAATCTTAGCCCCTGCTAGATTTCCATGATCTTATCCACCAAGAAGAAAAGAAATATGGGAGAGATGAAATAATTATATAGTTGCAGAAAATGAAAGAAACTTCCATAACTTTCAGCTTCTTGGAGCATAGTACATTCATGAGACAAGATATTTTCAGGAACGTGAATAGTTGAAGAGCTTGGCAAGGGCTCCCATGATGTTTCAACTTTCTTTTGTTTCTGAGGCAGTACTTCACATTCACTGCTCGTTGAGAGCCGCTTTGAGGATTCTGCGAGGGCTAGCTCAGTTCTTTGCCTCCCTCGATTTAGTCTAAAGAGACATCAATTGGGTGTGGTATTTTTTGTCATTTCTTTTAAATGTAATCATCCTCATATTATTTTTAAATATGCATATCTCACATCAAAAGGGAATGTGTATAACAACTTGATCGTCATTATCGCATTGATCAATAATTATTAGGTGGGTAGTATCTTGTTTGACACCAAATGTTCATTCAACACCTGTTCAAGATGATGTTCGACAAAATTGGCATGAAAATCAACAGACTTAGAGCACCGGTTGGTCCACTGTTTGGTTTCTCAAATGAGAGAAAAGAAGCTTTAGGTGTCATCGCTCTATGCAACTCATGGAGCAAGCGCAAGAAACAATACGCCATCACAGAGGGCTTTCTGGTAGTAGAGTCCCATCCAACTTTTAATGTCATATTTGGTCAACCACTCCTGAATAACTATCGTGCAGTGGTTTCAACTTACCACATGAATATAAGGTTTCTTAGCAACAGAGAGATTATAACGGTCTTAGAAAAATTTGAAAGGTTGAGTTTTTATCGATCAATAGCATGAATCACGAGTCATTCAATATTCAAATCGATAGGGATGGGGGACTCGAGACCAATGGGACCACCCTTGGAAAACCTGCAACCGATGACAAAGAGCCCGATAAAGTTTTTCGAATAAATGAAATTTTTGATGCAAGATATAAAAATTTCTTGATCCAGACCCTTTGCGAGTTTCAAGACGACTACGCTTGGATGGGGATGAAGATGCTAGTGATTTCAATAAATGCTGCTTTCCATTGAATGAATACTAGCCCAACTACTCGATCGGATAGTAGAGGATGAGATCGACCGCCAAAACATTAGCCGAGCTGATAACAACAAAGGTGTAAAAATTTAAGGAGGTTGGCTACATCAAAGAGGTTCAATACCCGACTTGGCTCTCGAACGTGGTGATGGTTCGGTAGCACGAAGACAAATGGAGGATGTGTATCGACTTCACAAACCTCATTGTTGCTTGCACAAAGTATACTTATCCACTGCCAAAGATCGACAAACTAGTGGATGCAGTGGTCGGTTACTCCACGATGAGTTCCGTCGACCCCTTCTTTGGCTACCTGATCCACCTTAAAATTACTTGTTTTTAATATATGTTTATGTTCATTTTATGCATATTTTTTATGATATTGCACTTTAAAGGATGACATTTTGCATGTTTTTTTGTTTCAGTTATAATGAATGGATATTTTGAGAAAATGAGGGCAAAATGGAGAAAAATGACAACACTTCATATGGCATCATAGCGCTAGCCCTTGGCGCCATAGCGCCAACCCTTGGCGCCACCGCACCAACTTACGACCGTGATGGGCGCTATAGTGCCCCAGACTGGCGTTATGGCGCCAATAACCAATTTTCTAGAATATTCGTTGAATATGACCAAATTTTGAAGGGGTGCTTGAAGTGACCCTCGATTAATTTTAGTTATCTATTAAAAGGGTCAATGGTTGAACGAAAAAAAAGTCTTTTGGGGAGAATTTTTAGTGTTTTTATAGAGACTTGAGAGTCTTTAAAGAGAATTTTAGTGGGGGTTTGAGTTTATATTTGTGATTATTTTTTTGTAGAAGAAGATTTTGGAGATTGCTTGAATAAGACTTCAGAAGTTGCTTGGGGAGAAGACATAAGATAATTATTTTTTATTTGTGTTTGAGTTTTTCTTTGTAAAACTTAGCTTTCAATACAAATCATGTGTTTTTGTTACATCTCCATGAATTCTAAATAGTTTTCTTTTCTTTCGCCGTGCATATGGGAATTAATTAAGTGGGATAAGCTTGATTTAAAGACTTCTTTTTATTTTATAAAATTGCGATGAAATTTTCACTGATTCTTTGTTGATTTTATAAACTATTCATTTGTGATGTTAAAATCCGTTGTGAAATGTAATGACCCGGGAGGGTTATAATTTCATAGACATGTAAGTACCACACTTAACTTTCGCGATTGTCTGAGAGAAAATGTAAATAGATAGGGAGATAGGTATTGATGGGCATAGAATTGATGTTTCTAGGGTGACATACTACATTCTTTTGTCAATTTGATCTTGAGTTAGGATCTAAGGGTCTTTAGAGGTTCTATAGAGAGGGCACAGTGGGTAATCTGAAATTGAGAGATCAAAATATACTCAGTACTACTACACAAGCTCGAACTAACTTAAGGTTAGTCAATGTTCTTTGCTAGCACCGTGAGGGGGTAAAGAATAGGAATGCTCTTATTTGTCACAATACATCATTTTATATTTTTAATCATTCAATTCCTACACTCATTGAGATTTCTTTGCAAGGGGAAAGATCTTTTAATTATACTCTAACTCTTTTAAAATTTAGTAGTCATTTAAAATTTATTAGTATGTTAAACGTTATTAATATTTTAAACTTATTAGTCTTTTGAATTTTGTTCGTACTTTTTAATTAAACTTAGATTGCACGTTAATTTAGTTTTAATCCCTTACAAAACTTTCGACACAATTATCCTATCATTTTTATCTGCAATTTAGATAAAAGTTTTTCTAAGTTATTATTAAAAAGTTACATCTTTCCTCATGGGATCGATACTGGGGTTTCTAAAAAAAATCATATATTACTTGAAATGATACATATTCATGCCTAGCACTCACAGTGTTAATGCTTATTTTCTATTTTGTAAATCATTTAATTTATTCACGTTAGACGCTAAATATAATTTGAGCTAAATTTTTTTGCAATTTTTTGAAGTATAAATATCCACATAATTGTGGGTCAGGTCAAAATTTTGGTGTCATTGCGGGGAAGCAACGAAACTTTTTAACTTAGATTTTTATTTGAACTGTAGATTTATTTTAAGAGAATTAAAAACTTATTTTAGTACTTTTTCATTTTTGAAAATCATAATAACAATAAAAATTGGAAAAAACAAAAATAAAAAAAAATCATTTAGGAGTATTTTTATTTTCTGAAATTTTACCTTATGTATGTGAATTTTGAGACTTAAAGATTTAGTGTCTTACGGTTTTGAATTAGAACGAATTTCAAGAATAATTAGAAAACAAAAAGGACTTCACAATTTTCAAGAAATGGCAAACACGTTGCAATTTAATGTTGAACATCAAAATATCAGACATTAACAACATAATTTACAAAGACCTTTAAATGATTACACAAACTCTACAGTAGATGAAACTCACTCAAGTATACAAACTCCTGCTGTAGCGACTAACTCATTTGAATTTAAACCTGTAATTATACAAATTGTATAAAATAATAAGTTTGGGGGAACACCATCCGAGGATCTAAATTTACATTTAGCAATTTTTTAGAATAGTGTGCTATATTTAAATATGATGGCGTATCAAACGACGCTGTCAGACTTAGACTTTTTTATTTTTCCTTAAAGGATAATGCTAAGATGTGGTTGAACTTGTTAGCACCTAGATCTATTAAAACTTTGGGGAATTTAGCACAAAATTTCTTGGATAAGTATTTTTCACCTTAAAAAACTGTTAAACTTAGAAATGATATT
>NW_018164829.1:682742-685401 GCF_001263595.1 Phalaenopsis equestris | reverse complement strand
AGTTTGAAGGGGAATCTATTTATGAAGCATGGGAAAGATTTAAATAACTCTTAAGAAAGTGTCCACACTATGCTATACCAGACTGGTAATTATTCAAACTTTTTATAATGGGTTAGTAGAATCCCTTATATCCATCATAGATGTTGTTGTTGGAGGTTCATTAATGCCAAAACCATTTGATTAAATTTAGACATTAATTAAAGAGATGACTACAAATAATTTTCAATGGATTTTTGAAAAGTAATTCCAAAGAAAGTAGTCAGTATTCATGATAATGATGCTATTTCGAAGGTTGCATCTCAAGTTGCAGCATTATCTAGGAAAATAGTCCAAATGGGAATGAGTTTTCCTCAAACACCCCATGTGATTGAAGAAAATTCATTAGGACAAATGATCAATTCATGAAACCATGTTTAAAAAATTTTGAACATATTTCAAAATCATGATGAAAATTCATTTAAAAAATATATAATAAATTGAAAAATAAATGAAATAAAAATTAATTGAAATAAATATAGACCCAATAAAAAAATTTTAAAGAAATCAAAACTACACAAATTCCCAAAATAATAATAAGAATTAATTCCGCCCAATAACTCATTAAAATTATAATAAAATCATTTTAAATTAATAATAATAATAATATCAAAACATCACCCACACTCATTTATTTTCAAATTTACCTTCAATTTCACCCAAATTCATACCCAAAGCTTAACCCACCACACATTCCACAATTTCAAATCCAAACCCTTAATCACCCAATTCTTTTCTTCCTTACAATCACTCTACATATTCACCAAAGCCTTCACAAGCCCAACACATAAACCACATTTCATATTGCACACCAAACTTCCAAATGCACACTACCACCAAACCCACCACATGAACTGCTTTCATTCTCCATCACTACCTTGTGAATGTCACCATTTCATTGTCTTTAACACTAAAAATACTTAACACACTTAAAACCAATATTTAACACACTTCAAGCTAAATTCTAATCCACTTCAAAATCAAAGCCACACTTAACCTAAAACCAATCCACTTAAACTTAAAGCCAAGCCACTTTAATGTCATTTTAAGCCTCCAAAGCCAAATATAACTTCAAGATCAACATCAAGTTCACTTTGGCTCACCTTCAAGCTCACCCATAGTTCCTTCCAAGCTAACCCAATCCAACCAATCATGAGCCAATATTAAGCCATTGCTAGCCTTTCGTAAACCAACCAGAACATTTTCGCCATGCCAAATGAGCTAAACTTGAGCCCTTCAAGTGGCAATCTACCATCGATCAACCTTCTTAACTGTCATAACTAACCTTATCACCTTACCAAGCACACTCAAGATATCCTAAACAACTCCTCTCCTTCTCGAAGAAGCTACTAAAACTTTGAAGTCCTCATGGTGCTCCTCTATTGGATGCACTCCATTTTAGACCTTACACATGTAAAATTCCTATTGGATTCAAGGTTTGACTAGTCATATCATCATGACACCAATAATTGGTTTCTAGAAAGTTTCCTGGGCTTTGAGAAACCACATAAGCCTTCCACTTTTTTCTTCTTGAGCAAGTTCTTGAAACATAGTTGAAACTCTATCCAAACTCCTATAAGCTCCTGCAAACCTAGCCAACCTTCCTAATCCCTTAACTAAGCTTCTCACTCCATTTCAAGCCATTCCACCTCAAATCCTTCATTAATTCCTGTCGGCACTATTTTGGTGTGGAGTTTGCCCGTAAGAAGCTGTCGGTCATCGGAGTTGAAATCCCATTGCCCGCTTCGGAAGGACGTTTTTTTTTTTCTAAATTAGTTTTGAAAAAGAAGAAGTCAAATTGACCCAATAATTTTTATAGTTTAGATGAAAGAGCGCTTTACCTCAAATCTTGTATTTATCCCGAAGGATGAACACAAGAATTGAGAGTGAGGCTCGATCAAATAAACTAAAGAAAGTTATGACATCCGTTTGGTCCACGAAACCAATGTATTGGCCGACAAGTTCCCCAATTTAATATAAGGAATTAAGTAGGGTTTATATTATGTTGGGTTCGGGAAAAGCTTTCTATAAGGGCAAGCCCCTATAGTTAATTACATCTTAGGTAACAAAAGTTACCTAAGAATACTCTCGATAAAAGTCAAGAAAAATTATCTTCAAGGAGTTCAAGTGGTAAGGACATTTCAAATATATCGGACTAAGAAATGTAAAGGGGATTGGTTCAAATTTGGAACGTTTTATTTATTTAGATGTTTCATCTTGCAATTTTTATTTATTAGGATTTATATTTGTGTGAAGCAATCAGCACAAATAACCTTGAAGATGTGAGGATTTAGGTCATGACGAATGACAACCTCGGAGTCCTAAGGCGAGTTAGGGCTTAGATTGTACAACAGGATTGTACAAATGCCTAAAAGATGTGTTTGAGGATTTATGTTGCACTAGGCAAACAACCTCAAATTCCTATGGCTTTGTTGTTTTAAAGTCAAGGAATGATGTGTTGGACATGTTGTAGATCCTCTTGTTGTTGAAGATGGCTGGGCTGCCCACCATGTAAGCTCCAAGCTCCTCGTTGTAGCAGAGTTTAAGTTTTCTAGGTCATTTAGTTATAATGTCAAATCAGGTGACCCTATGGTTAAAGTTCTTTCAATTTTATTATGGGCAT
>NW_018164829.1:680673-681943 GCF_001263595.1 Phalaenopsis equestris | reverse complement strand
TTAGACCTAAGTAGTGTGTGCATTGATTTTTGAAAGGATTCAAAACTTTAAGTGATCATTATCAAGATCATTTTAATTATCAAACAAGGGTGTGAAATCATTGATTTCGAAATTATACCCCCAAATTCAAAAGTCATGAAGTTTTCAAAATTTTGATAATTATGGTAATTCTATATTTTTTTTATCCTATAATTTGACAAGGTGAAGTGAGTTTCTACCAATTAAGCCCATTTTGGTTACAAATCATCAAATGAGTTAATTACTATAATATCAGAAATTATCCATTTCCCATTTTGATGAAGCCTAAATGTTCATTAAGGCCAAGGGTCCAAACTTTCATAATTTGTCAAATTTAAGTCAAATGACTTTAGAATTTTTATGTAACTCTACTGATAGATCAATTAAGACATCAGAGGAGAAAAAGTGAATTTTCACAATTTAATTTAATTCATATAATTATTTTTATGCAAAAATATGCATTTTCAAAGAAAATTTTAAAACATGATCGCGATAACTCCTAATCACTTGAAATTTTTATATGAGCTAGCTCTAGACCAGAAATTCATTTGACCAAAATTTCATGATTTTTTAAAGCTTCTGTGATTTATAAAAATTAATTGAAGTTTTAGGGAATTTAATAAAAATAAAATATTTTATATGTTGAAAAATATGTTTTATATTTTTGGAAAATCTCTCTAAGATAAGAGAACCCAAAGAAATTTATTTTGTATTTTCCTGATTTTTATTTGATTTTTTAGAATTACTTAGGTGAAAATTCTATTTTTAAGCCCTAAAAATTATTTTAAGGTTTAAAAATAAATATCTCTATGTTTAGACCTTGGAAAAATATTCCAATGATTCTTAAGTGTTTAAGAAATAATTTTGGAACTTTTCCATGAGTTTAATATTTTATGATTTTTTTTTATTATTTTTAATTATTAAAAGTAACTTAAAAATTAAGTTTTTATTTTAAATAAATTTTTATTTTTATTAAATTCCCCTGATATCAGATAACTCAAAAAACTCAGTTTGATAATTTTTTGAGTTATATTTTGATTTTTAAAAATCATTTAAGTATTAACTTTAATAATGATCTTTAAAAACCAATTAAAAATATTAAATGATCTCAAAATCCTTTGAAATTTTTTTTGGTGAATTCTCTAACTTATAAATCACAGTGGAGAACAAAAATTAAATAATTTTGATCTTTATATTCTCCAAATTAAATATTTTAAGCAAATTGAGGTTTGCTTAAAATAGTGATATTCTG
>NW_018164829.1:654502-680425 GCF_001263595.1 Phalaenopsis equestris | reverse complement strand
AGGAGATAATGTGAATTTTCACAATTTAATTTAATTCATATAATTATTTTTATGCAAAAATATGCATTTTCAAAGAAAATTTTAAAACATGATCGCGATAACTCCTAATCACTTGAAATTTTTATATGAGCTAGCTCTAGACCAGAAATTCATTTGACCAAAATTTCATGATTTTTTAAAGCTTCTGTGATTTTGAAAAATTAATTGAAGTTTTAGGGAATTTAATAAAAATAAAATATTTTATATGTTGAAAAATATGTTTTATATTTTTGGAAAATCTCTCTAAGATAAGAGAACCCAAAGAAATTTATTTTGTATTTTCCTGATTTTTATTTGATTTTTTAGAATTACTTAGGTGAAAATTCTATTTTTAAGCCCTAAAAATTATTTTAAGGTTTAAAAATAAATATCTCTATGTTTAGACCTTGGAAAAATATTCCAATGATTCTTAAGTGTTTAAGAAATAATTTTGGAACTTTTCCATGAGTTTAATATTTTATGATTTTTTTTTATTATTTTTAATTATTAAAAGTAACTTAAAAATTAAGTTTTTATTTTAAATAAATTTTTATTTTTATTAAATTCCCCTGATATCAGATAACTCAAAAAACTCAGTTTGATAATTTTTTGAGTTATATTTTGATTTTTAAAAATCATTTAAGTATTAACTTTAATACTGAGCAAGAGAGTAATTTTTTTTTTATTTTTATGATTTTTCTACACAAAGTTATGCATTTTTAAAGTTATGGGCATTTAAATAAATAAGAAAATCCTTATTTTTCTAGTTCGGCGCTGCCATCCACCTCGGCGCTAACTCAGCTCACAGTTCATGTTCCATTCCTTCGTCCGGTGCAATCTCATTCGTTGGTTGGATACACACACGATCGGACGGCTCTCCGTTATCGTCCCCAAGTGACCTAACCCATAAGCCACACTAAAACCTTAAGATCTTCATCTAGACTCAACCAACTCACATGGGGTTTGTTTCTAAACCTTCATCTACTCAAGACGAACACATCTATGCAGTTAATCAAGTATAAAATCAAGCCATTACAAATGGAGAATCAAAATAAGCTCGGGCTAGGGTTAGAGCTCAATACCTTTGTCTAAGAGGGGAAGCCGTAATCAGATGGTTGTGGTAGCTTTGAATGAACCCAATGAACCTCTGAATGATTTCTTGTGCCCTGGTGAATCGTCTAGGTATGAATTCGATCAAGCTCAATTTCAGGTGTTCATGAAAGTCTATGCTATGGGCTATTTCAGAAGGGGCTTTGATGGGGAATCAACTCCTCTCACTGTGAGGATGGTGTGTGGACAATTAATTTGAGTTTGGTGGACTGTGGAGAGATGTCTTAGTTTTAGCTGAAAATTTGAGCTCAAAATTGGGCTTCCATAGTGGGGATCAGTGGGGGGAAATGGTGGCAGTGAGTTTAGAAGTTCTTGGAGAGTGTCTGAAAGCAATTGGACAGAGTTTCCCCAAGGAGTTTTAGCACACCTCCCTTTGTCTATGAAGGGGCTGATTAAATAGAGGAGCTTAGAGAAAAGCTCAAGGCAAATTGATGGGTGCAAAGAGCTGCTTAGGTGGAGGGCTGAGGAGCTCTAAAGAGCCATTGGGATGAGGTGGACTCTATGGTTGAAATTGGGTTTGATTTAAGGGTGGTGGCTCTTGGTTTTGGCCTCTCTGGTGACTAGGGTGGCTGACCATGGCAGGGGAGGTGCTTAGGTGGCTCAGGAACCTCAGAGGAATCTATCACAACCATTAATTTGGGTTGGTGATATGTTTTAGTAAAGATATCTATGGCTTAAGCAATTTAGGAAACAAATCCCTTGATTTAGGGGACCTTTGGTCCATGGCTCATCTAGGGTGGGTTAAGTATGGTTTAGCCTGGTACAAGGGGGAGCTTAGTGGTTGTGGAGTCATCAATTTAGTGGCATTAGGATGGTTAAGTTAATTTTGGTACATGGGTCCAATTTTGGGTCCAAATGACCAAAAGTTGGGTTTGGGTTAGGCTAGCCATGAATTTGAGCCCAATTTATTGATCAACAATGTGTAGATTATTGTCATGAAGATTTTTGGTGAAGGATTGAAGTGGTTTTGAGTTCAATTGGAAGCTCAATATGAAGGATTTTGGAATTTTGGTCAATTTGGGCATAATGGACTAGACTTGGGTCTAGATTAGGCTAAGTCCAAATTTATGGTTTAAAATGTTCTATATGAATGTCATGAATAGTTTTCAACATTATTTGGGTGCCAATTTTGGGGTTAGGGTATTCAATTTGTTGGGATTAGGTCATATGGCCAATTTGGGGCAAATTTGGGAATTTTTGGATTTAGGTCAAAATTGAGTGTAATTGAGGTTTACCTAGCCAATGGAAGGTCAAATTTGATGTTTAGGAATGTTAATAAGAATTTAGGGTCCAAATTAAGATAATTGAGTAGGCTATGGGGTTCAATTTGGTGGGATTAAGTCATAGGGCCAAAATTGGGATTTCGAATTAGATCAAAATTGAGCTCAAAGCATGGGCCAATTAGGCTTGGATTTGATTTGGATTGATCATATGAAAGGTGAATTTGAGTTTAGTATTGAAATTGAGGGGAACTGGGGCTGAATTGATGGACATTTGAGGTGAATTTGGGGAAATTAGGCCTTTAAAGGCAATTTGGGCGTTTTGGTCAAAACGATCAAATTGGCGAAGTTGGGCTCAATTGAAGTGTTCAAATTGACTTTAAGAACATTTGGAGTGATTTTGGAGGTTTTGGAAAAGTTTGGGATGCCAAGGGTAATTTTATAATTTTGGCAAATTTGGGGGTATTTTGGTAAATTTGGATTTTTTTTGTGGTTTTGGGTAATTAGGGTATTTTAAAATGTTTTGAAATGATTTTTGAAAAAAAATTGGGTATTTTTGGGTGAAATTGGGATTTTTAGCCAAATTTGGGATGTGGGGGTATTTAGGTAATTTGGGTAGGTTTGGGGGTATAAGGTCAAATTGAATATTTTTGGTAGAATTGGGGTGTCAACCATCATATATGAGCTATGGCTCAAATGGAATACCCATTTGGGTCCTCTATGTACTGGTCCTAGCTAAACCCTAGTCCTAGGACTAGTGGGTTTAGGGGACCATCTACATGAGTCTCCCAAAAGAATCAAGGGATCAAAGTACCAAGTAATCCTATAGGGACTCTTCTTGAATTCTCTCATAATGATCTTACCTACTAAATGCTAGAGGTTAAGATCAATATGTGGAATTTCAAGTTGAGTAAAGAGAAGAGTTTTGAATTTCTAATGGTGAGGGTACCTTTTCTAGTTTTCTAAAACTAGTCAATATGAAAGTCTTATGGCTAGACCTAGGCTACTAAAGAAGTTTCTAGACCTCAACCAAAAGTGAGGTCAACAATTCCCCAACACCAGACAAAAACATACCCAATTCCCCCAATCCATACCTTAATTCTCCAAACCAACTCTCACTTAAGATTTCATAAGCTCAAAAACTTAATCGTCAATCAGATTTTCATTATCTCAAGCTCTCTAAAGCATACCTAGGCCAACCCAAGCATCATTGAAATTGAGATCTTGGAAGGAGCTTAGAGAACTCAAATTAGAACTAGAGGATCTTCATGGATGCTAGAAGACTAATCCAAACTAGACAAATCAGAGGAACTCCTCCTCAATTAAGTTAACATTCAAAAACTTAGAATTAAGGCTTGGTAGTATTCATCCATGAAGTGAATTTTAAATCCATATAATTTGACACTAGGATGTGAATCTTAGGGCCTAGTCAGCCTTTAGGATGGAAATGTTCATATAAATTTAGGTCCAATAACACGAATCGTCCGAAAGGATCATAGAAATTTAGGTCTGAACACATGAATTGTGCATGATTTCTTGGACGGCTTCGGTCTATCATCCTGTTTGGGATAATGACCAGATGTCCTCAGTTTTTTTGTATTCATTTTTAACTAATGTGATTATTTTGGATGGAACACTGATACACCAAAATAATATGTTGTTTTAAGGATATATTTTATGCTTATATTTTGTGATATTGAACTTTAAATAAAAGTATTTTCATGTTTTTGTTGCAAGTATATCAATTTTAGGCATTTGGAGCAAAAGTAGCAAAAATAATAAAATTTTGAGCTAAAACAACGAAATTTTGAATTCGAACGCATGATGAGCCAAATTGGCGCCAGACGCCGAAGTGCCGCCAGATGAGTCGAATTGGCGTCAGATGTGCCAAAACCCAGAATAGTGCGGTCTTCAGCAAACTGGTGCATGATGCGCCAGATACGTCATTTGACAGAGAGTTGGTGTATGATGCGTCAAATGCGTCAGGGACGACTTTTTGTGGATTAAGGAGGTTCAAGACGAATTTTGCGTGAATTTTCAAAGGGACACTTGTTTTAAACACCTCTTGGAGTGATTCAATGCATTTAGACACTTTGAAAAGTTCTTTTAGGAATGAATATGTCTCTTCAATCAATAGACATGTCTTTTGAATTCAAAAGAGTTGACTTTTAGATAGAATTTTGGAGGGAATTTTAAATTCTTTTTGGAGGGAGGCAGCCTTTAATAAAAGAGAGGGAAGCCTAGGGCTTGAAGAGAGAAGATGAGAGGAGTTTTGGGCGTGTGGTGTGTGGCGTGAAGGATTATGAGAAAAGTGGAGAGGAGTTTTGGGCGTGTGGTGTGTGGCGTGAAGGAGGGTTAGAGAGAGAGAAAGTCAAGGGCTTGAAGATTTTCTTCAAGGATTGTAAGAGGAGAGGGAAGGTGAGAGATTTCTTCTTCATTACACTTCTATGAGAGAATTGAGAGTGCTTGTAATGAGAGAAAGACTTGGAGAGAACTTCTAGGAGTTTGCTTGGGAAGAATTGTGAGATAAGTTGTGTCTTTTATTTCTTTTGTTTTATAAACTTATTTTTATATATGAAATCTGTATTTTGTCATATCCTTCTCATGAATTCTGAATAGTTTTCTTTATCCTTCTTCCTACTTTGAGATATGATTTTGTGAAGAATTGATTTTGTTTTATATGGTTTTAAATGCCAATAATTTGTGATGATTTGAACTCCGATCTTCATTTATTTTTTTAATCTGGCCAATTGAAATGTTAAAATGTGTTGAGAAAATATATTCCGAAAGGCCAATGATTTCTACAACATGGGGAGAATCACATTTGATTTCATGGGAGAGTATCTCATCCATGGAATTGGGTGAAAATAAATAAGGAAATATACTTTATTGGATATAGAATTGGAGATTTTAAGATGATAGATTAAAAACCTCAATTTGGTCAAGTTGATTGGAAACTAATGCGAGATTGTTAACCCTCAGGAGAGGGAGTAGTGGGAGCTCTGAAGTGGCAGGCAGGATTCTCCCAGCCCAAACACCGGAATAGGGGCAAACTCTAGATTAGTCAATGTCTTTTATGCACTTGGAAGAGGATAAAGAATAAGAATTCTCATATTTGGCACAAAACAATATATATATATATTCATTAATTTGAACTTTTATTCACAAACCATATAATCATTGTAAATGGAAACGATGCTTTCTTAAATTTGAACTTTCTATCACAACATCTTAGTTTTAATTTTCTTAAATTTACTTTTGAAAGTTTAGCATTTAGTTTAATTAACTTTGTCTTTCAACTACATTTTAATTAGCATTCACTTGTTACTTAGTATTCAAACTTCACACTTTAGTTTTTTTTATTTTTATAATTGTACTTTACATTATAATCTTAAGAACTTATTTACAGGCATTTCCAACTTCCATGTGGGATCGATATTTAGGATTTCATTAGAGCCCTTTATTACTTAAGCGATATGTATACTTGCATTATTTTTAAAGAGGATTTCGTAATTTAAGGATTATTAAAAGATAAAACTATTTTAATTGAAGCTATTTTGGTTTGATTAATTTGTATATTTGTTATTGTATCTGTCGTGTGCATTTTGTAATATTGAAAAATATTTACAAAACTAACTCACTAAATCCACCCATATCAACCACAAGAGCGATAAAAAACATGCTAGATCTATCCCAGTCAATCCCTATTCATAAGTTATCCAATCAACAACAAACGTGTGTTTAAGTGGATTAATATGATGGTAACATGTGGAAAAACAAAATGACAGCAGGCTTGCATGGCACTCAATGTGGAAATTTATTTAATAAGTAAATCAACCAAATTTGATTGAATTGGAATAAATTAATCAGAGATTTAAAGATTCATAAAAATCCAAATTAAATTCATAAAGATATGAGGACATTGTGATGAACGCATAATAATACGATTAATAATGTGGAACCAAAATAAGAAAAATAATTAATATAATTTCTCTAATTAAATAAAATTCATAAAATATTAAAATTTACAAATATTCAAATATAATTCAAAATTTTTATGTCACGGATGCTCTCTGACCACAGTGATCTCCCATAATTTTTCTAAAGAAAGAAAACCTCAAAACATTTATGAATTGGAATTTTGAGTAAAAATAGCAATTAAATAATAAAACTAAAATAAATAAAAATAAAAAATTTAGTAAAGCAAAATGAAATTTTAAAGAAAAACTCACAAACAATAACAAAAATCATTGAAGCATTAAAATTGTTCATTCAATAAAAATCATTGAATTTAAGATAGGTATATTTATAATTTCTCAAAATTACAAATTTACCTTTCTCACTTTAAAGCCATCAAATTGATTATTTATAATCTTGAGAATTTTAAATTTTGAATTAAAATCACTGATAAAGAACCAAAACTCCAATAAAATCATATTTAAAAGTAAGAATAGAAACATTTGTAATTTTATAAAATTATAAATATACCCTTCAAAACTGTTGATCCAACAAATGGAATAATTGTAATTCAAAATCTCACTTAACTAAAATAAATTACTTGTAAACAGAAAAAAACACACAATAATTCACATTCACTTTGAAATAAATTTGTTTACATGAAAATATAAAAATTGCAAATATGCCCTAACACATTAAAATCTTCAAAACTCCTTCATTAAAACAACAAATTGAATCAAATTTTCATGAATAAAATAAATTAAAAGAAAGAAAATAATAAATACAAAATTTTTTTTCCATTAAATAATTATTCATAAACTTTAAACAACTTGAACATTAAATAAAAGTAATAATTCATAAAAATTCTAAATTAACTTTGAATGACTTGAAAGCTTTAGGCTTTGTACAATTTCAAGAATTTTAGAGAACATTTGAATTTATTATGAATTTTCAACCAAAAATGTACTTAAAATTCAAATAAATGTAATAAATAGATATATATCCAAAAATTTGCAAAATTTTCACATAGCACTTTTGAAATAAATAATAACCTCCATAAATTAATTCTAAAAATTTATAAAATACTTAATAATTCTAACCATTTCAAACTTGAAATAGTAGACAAAACATTGAAAAAAGTGAAAAAGAACCAAATTTTAATTCTAAATATTTATAAAATACTTACAAATTCTAAAATTTCTATTTTGCTTTACGAGATCCATGATTACTTTCTTTAGTGGTTTATGATGCTTATAAGCATTAATAATCTCTAAATACATATTTATGCCTCATAAGCATATATAAGACATTTAATCAAATTGAAAAATAAATTTACATAAAAAGTAAATAAAAATTTATTAAAACACTAAAAGTTAAGATAAACGCTTTTCATTGGTGAAATTTAACAAAATAATTAAAATTTACAACTTAAATATTAAGTCCTAGCATTGGCTCCCTTTTTTAGCACACTTACACACCACCTTTAGATTCCTCTAGGACATTAATCCAAGTTTTAGGATTAGGTCTAGATGAGGTCGATGTATTTTGTTTGTGTTTATTTTATTTGTTTGCTTGCTAGACATATTTGATTTGGACGGGTTTCTCTCACAACACTGGATGTTAGGACGAGAGGATTGTAGTAAGCCTAGCCTGTTGTAATAAACATAAGCATTATAGTAGCACACGAGCGGGCCCGCGCTTTTCAACTCATTTAAATGCCTTATTTTTTAATTCCATGCTTTTGAAGAGTTTTGATGCCTATTTTGGATCTCTAATACACTACCTAACTATTTTAACTTATTTTTATCATTATGGGAGCACTTTTGTTGTTGGGGACTAAGCCTCTAAGTTGTAGGGAAGCCTTTGGAGCCCTATGAGTTTCTCCATTGGGTTTGCTCGAAAGCATGTTTTTTCTTATTTATTCTTCTCTTTTCATGTTTTTTTAGGAGTTTGATGATATTGTAAGGAGAGGTTGAGTGCATATGTATGAGGGAGATCCATGGATATTTATATTGAATCAAGACTGATTGACTTGGTAGTGATTTTTCTTTACTTCTTGCGTTGTTTCCTTTTCATTCCCGTAATAACAAAGTTCATTTTCTCTTTACTTGTGCATTGTAGTTAATTTTTTTCCATACTCTAATGACAATGACATGTGATTTTCTTATGGTATACTATGAATTTTTTATTCCATTAATACTTTTTTATGCTTGAATTTCTGATGTTGATATGTTAACCTTCAGGCGTAATTTACTTTTTATAAGAGAAAGTTAAAATGCCTTGTGAATTATGACTTCTGCCCATTGCGTAGTGGAACAAGTAGGTTAACTACAAGAACCTGGTAGATTATGCATATTATGGTTAGAATTTTGCAACCTAGACATGGGATCGAAAGAATCTTGAGAAAAGCATTACGATTAAGCGAAACTTAAATTTATGAGTTTTTATTCTTCTTTTGACCTAGACATAGGCTTAAGGAGAAACTTTTATCCCTAGTTGATTATAATAGAATGGGGTTTCATGGGAAAGCTTTAAGAAACTAGTTGACTGGTGTCACAGAAGTATGAATCTTATATATTTGATAAACTCAATACTTTTTTATAGCATTTTTTTTATTGTGATTTTAGAATCGTTTGATTCCTATCTGACATTTGATCACTTCAAGCTAAACTTAGTGGTTTAGTAAAATAGAACTTTGTTTATTTGAAATATTTTGATACTATCCTTGTGGGATTGATACACATACTCATTTTCGTATATTGCTTGATCAACATTTATACTAATGTGATTGACTGACTTACTTCACAACAATTTTGGGCATCACCTTGCCAGATTGTGCTCATTATTTTTACCCTTGATAAGTGCATTACCCTACAATTTAGCACGAGCTTCAACGGTCATTAACTCCTTCAGTTTTTTTCTACCTTGGTCAACTTCCGATTAGCTTACAAAGATATTGACACTTCTCAGTGTTGTGATCATGGTCCTAGTGATATACGATGTATCTGTTGGGATCACACGTGTAAGTTTTCACGTTCATGGGAAAGGTATTCTTGAAGAAGTCCTTATTTTGATGACCCCCACTATCTTGTCCATCAAGAATCTTAGAGGCGTGACTTTGGTAGAAGGGAGCAAAGAAAGCTCTTGACTTAGCCTCAGCCTACTTTTGACCAATCTTCTTATTAGAATCACCTTTTCCTAGTAAAAAAGTTAGTCGGAAGCATTCTGATATTATTTCTTTTCAAATTTATTCTTTGGGTTCTAGCAATCATCATGAGGCTTGCTCTAAAACCTCTCCCTGAACTCTTGTGGTTGGGAGAGACCAAAATAGAAGTTTTACTCCTTGGTATATATGTGGCTATTCGTAATCTCCAAGAGCTTAGCCAAAGTCTTTAGCTTTCACAAACCAAGCGTCCATCAGAACATCCTCTCAAGGAGGGCTTGAACCAGAGTGACATGGGAGATGATGGGTTCTAGAGTGTGGACATCTGGCATCTCTTAATGAAAGCTAGTGATGAAGCTTTTAAGGCTCTTCATGTGTTTTCGGTAGATTTTTTAGGAGGGCTTGAGAGTCCCTTGATAGGTTCTATGTGTTGACAAACTAATCCACAAACATTTGCTTGAACTCTTTAAATGAAGTGATGACTCCTATTGGCATGTTGTTGAACCAATGTAAAATTGATTCATTCAGTGTCATAAAGAAAAGAAATGATGCTTTGAAGCATTATTTATTCTAAGAAGATTGATCCCTGACTTGAATGAAGTGAAATAAATGGTCGATGGGGTCGAATTTCTAATTATAAGATTCCAAAGACTGAATCTTAAATTTTTTCGGTGCCTCAGCTTCTGTGATCTCCCTAGATAAAACATTCTCTAATAGTATTCATCCTCTTCTTTCAGTTTTGGCTTCTTTATTATACTCAATAGTAAATCATCACCTTCTTCTTCTTCTTCTTCTTCTTCTTCTTCTTCTTCTTCTTCTTCTTTCCTCTACATACAAGGCTTCAGAAGGTTCCCCTTCTACTAAAAACATTTAGGGTCACCTCTTTCCACTTCTTCTTGCTTGAATATTGGACCAAGAGCTCTCCTAGGATGCCTCGATGGTTCTTGCTTTGATGCCTCTTGCCTTGGTGGTTCCTTCCTCAATGGCCCTTGCCTATGGTCCACTGATCCTAACTATTCAATATGTGTTATGGGATCGGTTCGAGAACGGGATGTAGTGGCCTCTTTGGTATATTACATGACCTTTAGAGCTTGTTCCCTCAGCTCATTGATCTGTTACATCACAAACTCCTTGGTGCAAGCCATCATTCTCTTTGGTCTCTCTTTTTGCGATAAATTTTTTTCTTATATAGTTTGAGTATGAACTCCACACTCACTACCCCTTTTAAGATGTTGAAACCTTTTTAAGACATAGAGTCTCTTATCGCTCGTGAGTACATACAAATTAGTAAATACCGTGTTTAAATAGAATAGATATTATGCTTGAGAGAATGTCTCAGGGATTGTGTATTAAACGTGAACCTCCAGAAAGCCAAAAAAATGTCTCAAAGGAGGTTTCCAAGATTATAGTGTTTGAGAGAGTGAGAGAGAAAGAGAGAGAGATAGACTCTAAAAAAGATCCAAGATCCTCCTTCCCTCTTCTTAACTTTTCTTTTATACAAAAATGAGAAAATAATAAAAAAATATATATAGTATAATACGATACTCATCCATTGTCTTGTGAAAAGGCAGTGTTGTCGACGTCAGGTGGAACTTTTAAAGAATGATAAACTTGCATCCTTGCTAGTAATGATTACCATCTATAATAGTTGTCCCTCTCTGGGTTGTTTGAATCAACTTCATGGAAGAGATGAGATTCATCCACTTAGAAAAGTAGGCTCAGTTTTGCCACTTCGGCGGGTGGGTTCAGTTTAGCGTATTAACTTTCGTATTACAATACACATAGAAAGTTTGTATTTAGGAATATAGTCATTTTTGTATTTATGCAGGGCACGTCTGATAATGATAGAAGAAGAAAGCGAATATGAACTTTCTTTTGAAGGAAATCCATTTGCACAAGGAGTATAACAAGTATGAAATTGGCAAATGAAGGATAAAATCGCGTGAAACTACCCATGTTGAGGAATTAAGAGGTCGACCGCTCAGGAAGGAGAGCCAGTGTGAACGATAAGGAGTGCATCATATTTATTTTTTGCTCATTTTGGGCGAGGAAATAGTGCAGCCGAAAAGACCTATATGGTATTTGAAAACTACACTAAAATTAAACTTTATTTTTTTTTTCATTTAATTTCATTTCATTTCAATCAAACACATGAAAATTAAAACATGTGCACTTATATTACTTTACATCATTATTACTTCAAACCAAACAACCTATTCTCATAAAATATTTATCATATCATCTAACATTTTTTTTTGAAAAAGATGAGGGTTGTGCCCAGCTTTATTTTAAAAAAAGTAATAATACCACTTAAAGAGAAAATATCAATTCACACCAAAACAACAATAAAAAACTAATAACCAACAAAAACTAGCCAAAAATCATTAAAAAAAAGGAGATGAAAAAGTTGAAAAGGAACAACAGATCGTAAAAGAAAAGCCCAACACAGACAACTAGTCCAATTACTAACATCAACTGAGCCACAACTAAAACAAAATGTATGAGAGACATCACTCGAAAGCCATTCCTGAGAGAAGAAAAAGTCTTCACATCCAATTGAAACCATAGAGAGAATATTTCTAAGAAGGCAAGAGAGCACTTAATATGCAAAAGCTAACCTAAACACAAAGAAGAACAACAGTAGATTGCACAAATGAATATAACTAACTAATCATTAAGGAATTGATGACATGAAACATCAATAGAAATAAGAAAAATCGAACTAGTGCAACAACAAAAACAGTAAAGAAGCACAAGAACATCAAACAAGACAACAAAGAAAAGACAAGCAAACACAACTAAGAACACAAAACAACCAAAGGAAGCTCCTAAAAAATCATGAAAAACAGCTCAAAACGTACCTGAAAATGAACCTTAAAATTTCTTCCAGGCATAATGAATATATAAAACTTAAAAAATTTTAAATATTAAAAACACGATTGAATTTAATATGTAATTGAAATTCATCAAGGCTCAAAACAATCTCAACAAAATGAAAAGATCAAGAATAAAAGAACTTGTCATAAGAAGCAAAAAATAAAACAAAAAAGAAGCAAAACTAAAAATAAACCTAAGAAAGGAAGAACAAAACAATCAACAAACAAAGATCAAAAGTAATGAAATCTAAAATACCAAGAATAAAACATGTAAACCTAATATTAACAAAAAAGCTAAAACAATATCAAAGAGAAGGAGAGAAGGCAAACTAAAAAGTAACAATGCAAAATATATATCAAGGAAGATAAAAGTCAGCAACACAAGTCGAAACCAAAGAAAGATACATCCTGTGAAAGAAAAGAGCACTAAAAAGTATTGCAGCCACTGGAAACAGAAAAAAACAATAGAGTGAGCCACAAAGGAACCGAGTTTAGGGCTGTCAAAAAAGCTCGTTGTTCACGAACAACTCGTGTTCGGCTTGTTAAGTAGCTAATGTTTGATTCATTCGTTAAACAAACAGTCCGAACACAAACAATTATTTTGAGCTCTATTTTTAAACGAGCCGAACAAAATGAAAAGTTTGTTCATTTGTGTTCAACTCATTTTGGTTGGATATAATAAAAAAAATTAAATTTGTTAATATTATTTTAATATATATATTATAAGATTTAGGTGGCATTAGATATGTAAATGCATAGGCATTGATTGGTTGGCCCATGTTTAAATTTGTCTAGACATTAGAAATGCAAATAACCCCCCAAATGGAAAAATATCACGTGGGAGTGGGATAGTCGAACATCCCAAAGCTTGTGCGAAAATTTCGGCTTGCGAGCTGAGCCTTATTTAATTCGAGCTAAAATCGAGAAAACAAATGAACAAATTCGACTTGGGAACAAACTAAATAATATCAAGCCGAATTTGAACAGACTCGTTGCGAGTTTAATTCGAAAACGAACCGATTTTGAATATGTGTTAATACAAACAAGCCGAACACGAACATAACCTCAGCTTGCTCGTGTTTCGCTCGTTTACACCTTTAATCGAGGCCACAAAACAACATTACAAAGAAGATTAAGAACCAAGACAGCAGCACTGAGTGATAACAAACCAAACAATTAAGGAAACAAAAATGAAGCACAACCAACAATAATAAAAAAGGAAGCTCCTTGAAACCAAAAAGAAAGCTCCTTGAAACCAAAAAGAAAGCTTAGGTCTTACTTGCATATATAGATGAAAATTCCATCCAAGGATAAAGAATATTTAAAATCAATAATTATAAATAGTTAATTACAAGTTGAATTTTAAAAAGGCAGGAAGAAAAACAAATAAAGAGACAAAGTAACACAAAATATCAAACCAAACAAATAAAAGACAAGTAAGCACACCAAGAATAAAATAAAATAAAAAGCTTCTAAAAATCATGAAAAAGAGCTCAAAACTTATGTGAGAATGAACATACTTATGTGAGACTGAACATTAAAATTTCAATAAGGCTAATGAATATATAAAATTGAAAAACTTTAAATATTGAAAATATGGTTGAATTTTAATATATGGTTGAAATTCATCAAAGCTTAAATCAATCTTAGCTAAATCAAAAAATCGAGAATAAAAGAACTTATCAGGAAAAGAAAAAATAAAACAACATTAAAAAAAAAAAACAAGAAGAAAAATTAAAAACAAACCTAAGAAATGAAAAGAAAACAATCACCAAACAAAGATAAACAATAATGAAATCCATAAAACCAAAAATAAACCTTATAAAAACCTAATATTAACAAACAAGCTAAAACAAAATCAGGAGAAGGGGATAAATCAAACTGAAAAAGTAACAATGCAAAACATATAACAATAAAGATAAAACTCAGCACCACTAGCCGAATCCAAAGAAAGAAACACCCCAAGCACCATAAGGTAATGTACCTGCTAGAAACATAAACAAACAACAGACTAAACCACAAAGGAGCGGAGGTTACAAACCAACATCACAATGAAGCATAAGAAAATAGATAAAACAATACTAAGAAACAACAAACCAGATAATGAAAGAAACTTGAAGGACAACCAACAACAATAAAAAAGAGTCTCCTTAAAACTAGAAAGGAAGATTAGAACATACCTGTACATATAGTTGAAGTTTTTCCAAAGATAAAGAATGCTGAAAATTAATAATTATAAATATTCAACAACGAGTTGAATTTTTTAGAAAGCGATATTCTTCCAATAAATTGAAAAAAACAATAAAAAAAATTATGACCATAAAATGAAAAAAATAATCCAACCATCATAAAAATGAGAAACAAAACAAAAAAAAATCTAAGAGAAAAAACCACCAAACATATATCAATAATCATAAAAATCAATAAAATAATTAGGAATATTTAATTTTTTTTTTTTTTACTTGTATAAAAAATCATCAAATGAATATAACGAATTATCAAATCCAAAAAACTATTCTTATTTTTAAAAATTATAGAATTTCTCTCAAATTAATTAGAATAGTCCATAATTTGAAAAACAAGAAGATGAAATATTTTTTGAACGTGAAATATTATTATAATAATGAAAAAATTGAAATATATTAGTGGGTGCAATAAAAAAAATCATTTGGAACATATTTTTTAAAAAGAAAAAGAGAAATTAAAAATATTCAAAAAAAGAGATGATCAAGAAATGTAATTATTTTTTATATTAATAACTTTTAAGAAAAGAATATCATAATTTCTAAAACATTTATGAATTTTATTCCGAACAAACGTCCCTACCGAATACCTAAACGGAACATTTCGGCCGGAACTCACTCCTATTTCTATGAGTTTATTACTTATTTTACACACTGTATGCCTCATTTGACACGTGACTCATGCCCGCGATGCGTCGTCCTCTCTATAAAATCGGGGCACCCTTAACCGGGAATGAAAACTCCGCTTAAATCCCCGGCATTCGATCTACCTCTTCATCCTCCTTCGTCGCAGCCGTAGACAGCGGCACCGGCGTCAATGGCGGTGAAGTCGTCACTTTCTTCAGCTCCGCTGTTCCGCTTCCGCCGACCCGTATCGTATTTTTCCCTTTTCTCCCGAAACTCGTTGAAGCTCAGTTGGAAAAGAAGCTCGCCGAGTTACGTGGGCGTTCGAGCTGCTGTTGGAATCCCTGGTTCCGATGGACCCGTCTTGAAGGCATCTACAGATGCGGCATCTGCGATCGATTTCCTGACGCTTTGTCATCGTTTGAAGGTACAGGGTGCTGGATTGTCCAGGCAAATCTGGGTTTCCAATTATCTGTTTTAGGCCTGTAGGCATTTTATCTATTGTTCTCTGTTTGTAGAATTAGCTTAATGACGGTTGATTTTGCATGCTTATCTGTACTTTTAAAATGATAGAGTTATTTGTTTTGCACCTGTCTTTATTTCAATCGCACAAGCTGCTTTAATATTGATCCTTATTGAATGATCAATGAGTAAAGGGCGCTTTTTAGTAGCCTGATTCATGTGGGTGGAGGCATAAATTGGAAATTTGGAAAGCTTATTTTGTTATTGAGGAGCCAAGAAGAAATAATTGGGCATAACATCTTTGATTTTATATCATAAGGACATCCGATGGAATTGTTAGGAACTGGAATCGTTTTTAATTGTGAAGCAATTTGTCGTTATGGGATATTCTAATTATTTTTCTACCTAGGTTTGCGCAGTTGTTATTAAATTTTATTCAATGATCCAGCAAAAGGTCCTTCTGCTTCTTGAACGAGAATGCTGGTGTTGAATTCAAAATTGACCAGTGATATGCACACCCACGGAATAGAGCGTAGGACGGGAGAGATAAGGAGAGAGAGAGAACATTAGAATGCGAAAGAGAGTACATTAGCCATTAGTCATTTAATATAGAAATGACCCCCTATTTATACACAACAAGAGTATAAAGTGTGCAATTACCTTCTTGCTCCTGTTTGAAGGACACCGTAGGGTATTTTGGTCATAAATAAATACATGAATAAATACATAAATAGATAAATAAATGAAAAGTCTCTGGCTCGGCTGCCCCATCATTTGTTCGCCTAAAGTCGGTGGACCATAAGTCAACCAGTTCATATGGTTGATTTTGATGAGTCAGGCAGACGACTGACCCTCATATGTTGGTTAGTTAGTCGACCCCACGAAGGACAGTCCGCCAGCTTGGTTAAGGGCAATCAGTTGATTGAGCTCGGGACAGTCAGTTGACTTAACTCAAAGTAGTCGGGCGACTTATCTAAGGACAGTCGGTCGACTTATGAGGGTCCTTGGGTCCCCGGACTTTGTTCGGTTGGCTCCTTTGGTCTGATTGTTAGCTGTTAACCCCCCTTAAATGAGATTTCCATTGCCAAGATGAGGCTAGGCTGTCGATTAGAGGGCACATTACCGTAATCCAATAGGTAGCCAACTCCTTTAACAGGAGAACCACTAGGGATTTATGTGGGTGTGATACTGGACAACTGAATAGTCTTGGCGAGTTTTGAGGGTTTCTCTAAGGTGAAAGCTATGAAAGCTCTCATGTTGAGAATTACGTTCTATGTTCTGGATGAACTTTAAAGTAATCATTGTTGTGTTAAAAAAATTACATGTGGTACAATATGGAGGAAATACTATCAATTACAACCTTCTTTCAATCACCACAGGAAGATTAATCAATCCAAATATCATTATCCGGAGATCTAGCAACATCCAATTCAACTAGAGCATTTGTACGGATGGCCTAGAGAGGTGAGCAGTAGTATGGTTTGACAAAGATAGGGCCCAAAGAATAAAGTGTAGCTGATTAAATTAGTGGTTGAAATAGTAGAGTAAAATCCCAATCAAAGTGATATGAGGTTCCATGGATGAGTTAGAATTAGGATTCCATTTTCACATTTGTATCAGGAAGGCATTCACATAATAGAAACGCTGTGAAAGTAAGCAAGAGTAATCTGCTTTAACAAGTATTTTGATAAACATATATCGAGGATCAAGGAGCTTAACTAAATATTTTTCAACCAAATGAAAATGTGACATGAATGAATGCACACTCTCAAGCCCGGTAAATCTCATTGAGAAATTGCCTGTTATAGAAAAGAAAAAGGGGCCGGCTAATTCAAATATCTCTGAATCAACAAATATCAGAGTTGTTTTACACTGAAATGTGGAGAGTTATTTGATATGAGAAAGATTTTTCCTTGATAAGAAACTTGTGGAAACTGGGTGGTTGAAGCTCACTGAGAACACAAAGCCATAAATCCCCTAACAATATTTGAGAAGGGTTGAGCAATGCTGATAGCTAGAGAAAATGAAGGCAAACAAATCACATGAAATGCCTGGAGGGAGATTACTACAACTTGAACTAATGATGTCAAAATAGAAGGGTGGTGGAGATGGTGACAAGAGGAAAAGTGATTATTCATGTTATGGAAAGTAGGGAACCGTGATCTCATATGATAATGGATGAACAGAATTTTCTAGGCAGTGACACATGGTGGAGATGGTGACAAGAGGGAAAATGATTATTCATGTCATGGAAAGTAGGGAACCGTGATCTCATATAATAATGGATGAACAGAATTTTCTAGGCAGTGACACAAATCGAAATGATAAGGAAGCCTTTGATGGTGCCAAGAATGGAGACTGCATAGGAGCAAGAACTACCCTAAGTTGCTTGCTCATTTTGTAATGCTAGAATCATTAATCGAAGACAATAGGTTTTAGCTATTTTTCTTGCACTCCAACATCTGCCAAAAAAAAGCATAGTTGTTCATCTAGCCACACTATGAATGTTAGTATGGCAACAAACCTCAAAATTTATACCATAATGGACTTTAAGGAAGCATAATAATTAAACAATTGATTTTATGGTTTAACTGCACCCAACTCTAATGAAATTTTATGCCGGATAATATAGAGAACAATTTTGATTGTTTACCTTTCCAAAAAAAGAAAAGAAAATATGAACGTATATTTTATTCTTTGCATTAGCCATATCCATTTGTTGTTACGATTGACCCATGACCAAATATTTTTTGAAAGTTGATCACTATGGTTTTCTTATATTATAGATTATTACCATTTCTATTGTTCTTATGGTGCTATCATGTGGAATAATCAGGCTGGGAATTGACTTTTTTCACATAATAGTGCAGCGGATGTCTTGTATGTGTCTATTTGTGTACTTTAGCGACCCACCTGCTTCAGGAGATCTTGTAATTTGTTCCCCATGATCCCTTTTTAACTGATATGGCGGTAAAGGCAAAAATAAACTTGTTTGGCATTTTTTTTTTTTTTAGGCTGCCATGGTGACTATCATGATTTGGAATTAGATTTTGTTAAAGGCTGGCGTGGTGACTATCATGATTTGGAATTAGATTTTGTTAATGCTGTCATTTGTTGAACCTTATTGATGCCAAAATTGAATGGGCTATGTCTAATTCTATGTAATCTCATTGAGGTTTATAAAATTGAAGGGCATTTTTCCCTTGAACTGATTAAGGAATAGAAATAATTAGGGTTGTACTGTGTTAACGGTTGTAGTTCAAATTCTTGTGATTTACATAACCAAAAAAGCTTACAACGAATCGAGAAAAGACATCCCAGTATAATTTCGGTCAAGTTTTATGGAAGTACAATGAAAAAAGATGTCACTTTGAAGTTTGCTAGATTTGGCTAAAAGTATACTGAGCTTAAAAATATGAGTTTTTATTTTAAATTTAGAATTACATATGGTATCAAGGTTAATTAAAGAAAATATAATAAAAAATTTCATGCATTATCTGGATCTGACCACACCTATTTGCTTTTCTAGTCGTAATATAAGTTCAAAATGTTTTATCTTTATCAGGTTGGGTTGATTATACATTGTTAACTAAAACTTAACATGGACAACTGTATCTTTGTCATTATTGTCATTTTGCTACCTCAGACCGCATATTTTTTTTAATTGATGCCTTGTATGCTTACCTGTTCAGTCTTTTATATCTATGCATGACATGTAACTTTAGGAAGGAGAGACCAACATCATCGTTAGCCTCACGGCAACCATTTGGGCTATGTGGATCTTCATTCTCTATTTATTTCTATTTTGTGCATGAGTTCTTACTTCTCTTTTTTTACATGTTTTTTTCACAACCCTAGGAAGAGGTAGGTAATGTGATTATTCTCATAAAAGGCATGTGCTGCAAAAATCATTTACTCATTTTAATTCACATCTTATAAACTCGTTTTATACTGTAATACTCATTCTGGGATTCTTCATATTTTGTTGATCAGAATCTGATTTCAAATATTCTGATGGTAAAATGCCTACATTCTTGCGCTCTTTATTTTCAGACAACTAAACGAAAGGGTTGGGTTAATCATGGAATTAAGGGGGCCGAGTCAATTGCAGATCACATGTACCGCATGGCATTGATGGCATTGATTTCCGGGGACCTACCAGGTGTAAATAGGGAAAGGTTGATTTTATTCCAAAATTGGCAACTTCATTTCCTGTCTCTTACTATGCTTTTTGTTAAAAAAGTTAAGTTATTTTATGTGCATGCCTTTTCATTTCAACTTGAAGGGTACATTCACTCTGCTTTATTGCAGAAGAATTTCTTTTGTTTGGTTTGGTTTTATTCAAGCACTTTTATGGGTAATTGTTTTTTTCTGGTCACCAGTACTTCATATTTTTTTTTTTTTTTTTTGTCATTTTCATCATTAAAACAGGTGTATCAAGATTGCTATTGTGCACGATATTGCAGAAGGTATTTAGCCTCAACAATCTTGTCTTCCCTTTAGCTTTTTAGACCTTACACAAATTGTCTTCAATATTTTTGGTTATGCTGACCCACTCTGATATGGTTTGCGGTGTTCATCTTATTTGTAATGGCATATGAGTTGGTTACATCTTTAACCTTGAAGTGAATCGGTAGGAGAGTTTCATCATTCTAGATAAACGCTTTTGTCCATAGTACACTAATATTGGACTGAGAAATTAAAAAAAGGCGAAAAAGGTTTTTGATTGTATAGATAATTTTTCTCATTTGCAGAATATTTTACTCAAGTGGTGTTTAGTTAAAAGGAATGTTGTGATACGATCTGATGCAAAAATTTGCATGAATTTCCACATAATTTAGGGCAAAGCAAATATAATCCAATCAACTCAATCCGAATACAAATATAAACATATAAAATTCGAGGCTGACGATCTCTTCCAATTCCTACAATTTAATAGTAAATCCCTCCCAAACCTTAAACCTAGGACTCACAACAATAATCTCTCAATCTAACTCTAAACATTGGCATATTTATATCTAACAAGAATAATAACAAATGTCTAAATTGCCCTTAGGCTTACAAACGACCAAATTGCCTTTAGGCTAGGCAGCACATTTACCCTAGGTGGAAAAAAGTTATTGTTCCTCCACCACCACCACCACAACTGTCTCTATTTATTCATCATCTGCCTCCTCGTACACTAAGAAATTGTAATTTTCAATCTTTGCAACGATGTTCTGGGATAAACTTCTTATCACACCGAAATCATTTACCCTTGGCTCGCTTTTTCTGAATCTATGTCTCTGTAAGGTGCTTGAATGCGGCCCCCATCTAGATTTCTACTGTTTGAGCTTCACGTATCATCGTGTTTATAACAAATCGGTGTGACGCTCCATCTGTGTTGCTTCTGTTGGCTTTCTCCATCTGGTTCTTGTCCCCCACCATGTCGGCTAGCACCATCATCTCCCTCAATTCCCACGGTTTCAGTAGTTGTAGTGTTAATCGTAGGTTGTGTTTTAGGCCCTTCATGAAATTTCCCTCCAATCCTGCTTCATAAATCCCCCTCAGTCGTTTCGACAAAAGCTCAAATGTCTTCCTATATTCCATAACAATCCCGTCCTGAGTCAAGGTATAGAATTTCTCGTGTAGGTCACCTTCCCTAATGGCTCGGAAACATTTAAACAAACAATCTATAAATTCCTCTCACAAACGGAGCAGGTTTCTAGTCTACTTCCACTGAAATCAAGCTAAGACTTTCCCCTTCAAACATAGCCCTGCCGCAATGTGTTTCTCCTCTCCATCTAGCCCATTCACCGTGGAGTATCGCTCCACCCAATACTGACGTCGACGGTGAATCAGCGCCTGAGTGCGGTGCTTCGTTCCCGCAGGGCAGAAAACTCGCAAATCTTCGCAAAAATAGTGGAACGAGCGGGATCACGAACCAACACGAGGGCTGGGGAGTGATCGCGAAACCTACGTGTTGTAGGAAGATGCCAATTGTGGAATTTTTTGTTTTTCTAGATTCTTCTTACTTCCAATTCTTTTGTGTAGAAGTTTTCTTTGTCCCGCGGGAGTCCGTAAATTGTTGTCCTCTGTGTTTAAGGAGTCACTTCTAATAAAGTGGTCTTTTGATCCTCTGTGTGGAGTCTCTTTCCTCTCGTTAGGATTGTATCCGATGACAAGTGGTGCTTCGGTTGTACTCTGCTCCGAGGTGGTATTGTAAGCTCTCAATCTCCTTTGCTTCTTCTCCCCGACACCTTTTCCTACCTTTCGCCCTAGCTATCAACTATCCCCATATTCCTCCAACACACTACCGCCACCCCTTCTTCCTCCACGACCTCGCCGCCCAACCTACATACATCCAACCAAACACAATCCTTGCCTACTCTAGCAACCACTCACCTATCAACGTTGCCACCGCCTTCAAATCTCTTCCTACATCCTTAACCGGGGATTCGTTTATTGTTGTATTTTGTTTCTATTTGAGTCGTGTTATAACTTTATGTATATATTAATAAAAGTTTGCTTTTTTTGAGTTCAATTGTTCTTCCTTCTAGTTTCGGTATCATTTAGTGTCAGAGCTAGTCAAATCCTGGTCCCATCCTAGGCTTCCTAGCATCTGCTTCTGCCCAAGCCACTTCCACCGACATTTTTGTTTCTATTTCCAACCCTAGCCATGCCACCACGAAAAGGTTCACCGGACTTAACTTAGAAAGAGATTCAACAAGAATCTGTTTTCTACAACGGAGATTTGCAGAGCTGGATGACAAGAACCAAAAAGATGTTACTTTCGACCGTGATCAAGAGAGTTAAAGAAAAGACAGAGACGACAAGATGAATCCATTCCACAAGGAAAATCGTAGTGACGAGGAATATCGACTACGTAATTTTGATATCCAATATCAATGGAGGCCGAGAGAAGAGGTCCCTTATGGAGGTCAGCGGGATTTTTGGCATCAAGATTGACCTCCCAGAATTTGAGGGAGGTGTGGATATCGATGACACATGCTGCAATCAGTTGAATTGTTTTTTGAATATAAGGATGTATCAAAGGATAAACGAGTCAAGCTAGCTACAATTAAACTAAAGAAAAATGCCTCTTTATGGTGGGGCAATTTACAAAAGCAAAGGAAAAGAGAAGACAGTGAGAAGATAACTAAGTGGAAGAAAATTAAGAAGACAATGCAAAAAAATAACTTCCCACCCCAATATCGCCAGGATTTTTTTTTGATACTTCACGACTTGCAGCAGAGAGATATTTCAGTTGAGGAGTTCACGACCTAGTTCGACCACTTGCAGTTAAAGTACGTACTGACAGAGCCAGAGGAGTTCACCATCGCCTAATATCTCGGGGGTCTAGAGCTCACTATTAGCAATGTGGTACAACTACAACTATATTGGACATTGGTGGATATCCAGACACTAGCCCCGAAGGTGGAAAGGCAACAATCGTCCTTCAGCGACCACCTTCAGCCAAACAGGCAACAATCGTCCTTCAAACCACCATCTTAAGTCAAGCAGTCACTTGTAACTTCTACAGAAGACAGGGCGCCTTGGTAGGAAATAACATAATTGGACAAGGAATTGATATGGCAGATCAAAGCAGGAAAAAGCTAGAGAAATGTGGTTCCTCCAACACAGTGCCAGCCAGGAAGTGTTTCAGATGCCATGGCTACGGTCACATAGTTTCCAGCTGCCCAACAATCCGAGTCGTCACCCTCACAGATCAAGGTGTCGTTGAGGAAGTTGATGAGGAATCAAAGAAGAGTTCAGAATAAGTGCTTCAGCTCCATGGAAACGAAAGGAAATCGTTAGTTGTTTGGCGAATACTATAGTCCGAGCCTGAGTGCAACCAATCCTGGCTATGGTATGATATTTTTCGCAACAAGTGCACCGTCAAGGGGAAGGTCTGTAGCCTGATCATCGATAGTGGGCGCTACGAGAACGTGAAACATCCCGTCATATTCTCTTACGTGGCTGAAGAAAGGAAATAAGATACGTGTGGATCAACAGTGTCTAGTTGATTTCTTAATTGAAAACCAGCTACATGAGCAGTTATGGTGCGACGTGGTTCCTATGAATGCTTGTCATATTCTGTTTGGAATGCCTTGGCAGTTTGAACAAAAGACTCAACACGACGGGTTCAGAAACACTTATTCTTTCAAGGATGGGAAACATATCGTTTTACTACATGCTAAGGATGCAAAAGACGGGAGCAATACAGAGGCAGCATTAGTTTCTAGTACCACTTTCCTGCAGTCAGTTAAAATGCTCTGGAATACCAGCATTAGTTCTTCTGGAAGGAAGCAATGAAAGAGAGGTATCAGCACTACTGCAATCATTGCTACACGACTTTTAGGTTGTTTTAACCGACAACTTACCAGAGGGATTACCACCACTAAGGGAGATCCAACACGCCATAAACCTGATATCAGGATCTGTATTGCCAAACCGACCAGCCTATAGATTAAGACATGTGGAGTATGAAGAACTACAGTGACAAGTGCAGGATCTCGTTGCAAGAGGGTTAGTCAAAGAAAGCATCAGCCCGTGTGTAGTTCCTGCCCTGATGACACTCAAAAAGGATAAATCGTGGCAAATGTGCATCGACAGCCTAGCCATCAGCAAGATTACCATCAAGTATCGCTTTCCCATACCCCACTTGGATGATCTCTTAGACTATCTACATGGAGCCACTATCTTCTCCAACATCGACTTGCGCAGTGGATATCAATAGATACATATGAGGTCAGGAGACGACTGGAAGATCGTCTTCAAGGCACGGGACAGACTTTATGAGTGGACCGTTATGCCTTTCGATCTGTCAAACACACCTAGCACTTTCATGAGATTAATAAAACAGGTTTTCTAATCTCGCATTGGAGTGTTTGTTGTTGTCTATTTTGATGACTTTCTAGTATACAACCAGTCAAAGGAGGATCATCTGCTTCACCTGAAGACAATATTCGAGGTATTGCGGGCTAAGCGACTGTATTCCCATTCGAAGAAATGTCACTTCATGACAAGCCTAGTATGTTTTTTGGATTCTATCGTATCTAGTGCAGACATTCAAATGGATCATGTAAAGATGGATGTCATTATCAGCTGGGTCGTACCACAATCATTCACCGAGCTGAGGCAATTTTTTGGGCTGACATTCTTCTATCGAAGATTCATCAGAAACTTCAGCACTATCACCTGCCCTCTGACTGAACTTCCATTATCAGCTGGGTCGTACCACAATCATTCACCGAGCTGAGGCAATTTTTTGGGCTGACATTCTTCTATCGAAGATTCATCAGAAACTTCAGCACTATCACCTCCCCTCCGACCGAACTTCTAAATAAGGAGTTTGCTTGGACAGCATCAACTCAGGGCATTTTTGACACCCTAAAGGAAAAGGCAACTCAAGGGCCCGTACTAGCATTACCAGACTTCAACCAACTGTTCGAGGTAGAATGCGATGCCTCCGACATAGGGATCGAAGCTGTGCTAAGCCAGGGTGGACACCCCATCGCTTTCTTCAATGAGAAGTTGAAAGAATTCAGGAGGAAATATTGGACTTACGACAAAGAAGCTACGCCATCCCAAGGGCTCTGGAGCATTGAAGTCATTATCTATTGACGAACGAGTTCACACTATTTACACGAGACCCTAAAATTCCTCAACAATTAGAGTAAACTGAAGGGTCGACATACCACCTGGGGGGAATTTTCAGCCTCTTTCAGTTTGTGCTAAAACATAAGGCGGGAAGTCAGAACCGCGTAACAGATGAATTTAGACGTCGACATCTATTGAACTCATCCATGCAGGCTCGAATTGTGGGCTTGAAGATCATAAGGATCTATATGAAACAAACTATGATTTCAAAGACATATGGGAGCAATGTCAGAAAAAGCCAGCAGGGCAATAATTCCACACAGATGGATACTTGTTCCTTCAGAGCCTGCTTTGCATTCCTCGATTTTCACTAAGGGAGGCCATTGTTTAGGATGGCGACGACTAGGGTTGTAAACAAGCCGAGCTTGAGCGAGCTCAGGTTGGGCTCGTGTTCGGCTCGTTCGAAATTGCTTGTGTTCGAAATCGACTCGTGTTCGAAATCGGCTCATGAACAGTGTGTTCGTGTTCGACTCGATTTAAATATTCGTGTTCGTGTTCGGCTCGTGATCAACTTAAATTGGCTTGTTAAAATTAAACTGAAAAAATAGATTTACTTGGACCACTGCAACCCAAACCAATTTTGACACACTGAAAGAAAATGTGACTTA
>NW_018164829.1:636046-654402 GCF_001263595.1 Phalaenopsis equestris | reverse complement strand
TCCTCTCCATCTAGCCCATTCACCGTGGAGTATCGCTCCACCCAATACTGACGTCGACGGTGAATCAGCGCCTGAGTGCGGTGCTTCGTTCCCGCAGGGCAGAAAACTCGCAAATCTTCGCAAAAATAGTGGAACGAGCGGGATCACGAACCAACACGAGGGCTGGGGAGTGATCGCGAAACCTACGTGTTGTAGGAAGATGCCAATTGTGGAATTTTTTGTTTTTCTAGATTCTTCTTACTTCCCATTCTTTTGTGTAGAAGTTTTCTTTGTCCCGCGGGAGTCCGTAAATTGTTGTCCTCTGTGTTTAAGGAGTCACTTCTAATAAAGTGGTCTTCTGATCCTCTGTGTGGAGTCTCTTTCCTCTTGTTAGGATTGTATCTGATGACAAGTGGTGCTTCGGTTATACTCTGCTCCGAGGTGGTATTGTAAGCTCTTAATCTCCTTTGCTTCTTCTCCCCGACACCTTTTCCTACCTTTCGCCCTAGCTATCAACTATCCCCATATTCCTCCAACACACTACCGCCACCCCTTCTTCCTCCACGACCTCGCCGCCCAACCTACATACATCCAACCAAACACAATCCTTGCCTACTCTAGCAACCACTCACCTATCAACGTTGCCACCGCCTTCAAATCTCTTCCTACATCCCTAACCGAGGATTCGTTTATTGTTGTATTTTGTTTCTATTTGAGTCGTGTTATAACTTTATGTATATATTAATAAAAGTTTGCTTTTTTTGAGTTCAATTGTTCTTCCTTCTAGTTTCGGTATCATTTAGTGTCAGAGCTAGTCAAATCCTGGTCCCATCCTAGGCTTCCTAGCATCTGCTTCTGCCTGCCCAAGCCACTTCCACCGAAATTTTTGTTTCTAATTCCCACCCTAGCCATGCCACCACGAAAAGGTTCACCAAGACTTAACTTAGAAAGAGATTCAACAAGAATCTGTTTTCTATAACGGAGATTTGCAGAGCTGGATGACAAGAACCAAAAAGATGTTACTTTCGACCGTGATCAAGAGAGTTAAAGAAAAGACATAGACGAGAAGATGAATCCATTCCACAAGGAAGATCGTAGTGACGAGGAATATCGACCACGTAATTTTGATATCCAATATCAATGGAGGCCGAGAGAAGAGGTCCCTTATGGAGGTCAGCGAGATTTTTGGCATCAAGATTGACCTCCCAGAATTTGAGGGAGGTGTGGATATCGATGACACATGCTGCAATCAGTTGAATTGTTTTTTGAATATAAGGATGTATCAAAGGATAAACGAGTCAAGCTAGCTACAATTAAACTAAAGAAAAATGCCTCTTTATGGTGGGGCAATTTACAAAAGCAAAGGAAAAGAGAAGACAGTGAGAAGATAACTAAGTGGAAGAAAATTAAGAAGACAATGCAAAAAAATAACTTCCCACCCCAATATCGCCAGGATTTTTTTTTGATACTTCACGACTTGCAGCAGAGAGATATTTCAGTTGAGGAGTTCACGACCTAGTTCGACCACTTGCAGTTAAAGTACGTACTGACAGAGCCAGAGGAGTTCACCATCGCCTAATATCTCGGGGGTCTAGAGCTCACTATTAGCAATGTGGTACAACTACAACTATATTGGACATTGGTGGATATCCAGACACTAGCCCCGAAGGTGGAAAGGCAACAATCGTCCTTCAGCGACCACCTTCAGCCAAACAGGCAACAATCGTCCTTCAAACCACCATCTTAAGTCAAGCAGTCACTTGTAACTTCTACAGAAGACAGGGCGCCTTGGTAGGAAATAACATAATTGGACAAGGAATTGATATGGCAGATCAAAGCAGGAAAAAGCTAGAGAAATGTGGTTCCTCCAACACAGTGCCAGCCAGGAAGTGTTTCAGATGCCATGGCTACGGTCACATAGTTTCCAGCTGCCCAACAATCCGAGTCGTCACCCTCACAGATCAAGGTGTCGTTGAGGAAGTTGATGAGGAATCAAAGAAGAGTTCAGAATAAGTGCTTCAGCTCCATGGAAACGAAAGGAAATCGTTAGTTGTTTGGCGAATACTATAGTCCGAGCCTGAGTGCAACCAATCCTGGCTATGGTATGATATTTTTCGCAACAAGTGCACCGTCAAGGGGAAGGTCTGTAGCCTGATCATCGATAGTGGGCGCTACGAGAACGTGAAACATCCCGTCATATTCTCTTACGTGGCTGAAGAAAGGAAATAAGATACGTGTGGATCAACAGTGTCTAGTTGATTTCTTAATTGAAAACCAGCTACATGAGCAGTTATGGTGCGACGTGGTTCCTATGAATGCTTGTCATATTCTGTTTGGAATGCCTTGGCAGTTTGAACAAAAGACTCAACACGACGGGTTCAGAAACACTTATTCTTTCAAGGATGGGAAACATATCGTTTTACTACATGCTAAGGATGCAAAAGACGGGAGCAATACAGAGGCAGCATTAGTTTCTAGTACCACTTTCCTGCAGTCAGTTAAAATGCTCTGGAATACCAGCATTAGTTCTTCTGGAAGGAAGCAATGAAAGAGAGGTATCAGCACTACTGCAATCATTGCTACACGACTTTTAGGTTGTTTTAACCGACAACTTACCAGAGGGATTACCACCACTAAGGGAGATCCAACACGCCATAAACCTGATATCAGGATCTGTATTGCCAAACCGACCAGCCTATAGATTAAGACATGTGGAGTATGAAGAACTACAGTGACAAGTGCAGGATCTCGTTGCAAGAGGGTTAGTCAAAGAAAGCATCAGCCCGTGTGTAGTTCCTGCCCTGATGACACTCAAAAAGGATAAATCGTGGCAAATGTGCATCGACAGCCTAGCCATCAGCAAGATTACCATCAAGTATCGCTTTCCCATACCCCACTTGGATGATCTCTTAGACTATCTACATGGAGCCACTATCTTCTCCAACATCGACTTGCGCAGTGGATATCAATAGATACATATGAGGTCAGGAGACGACTGGAAGATCGTCTTCAAGGCACGGGACAGACTTTATGAGTGGACCGTTATGCCTTTCGATCTGTCAAACACACCTAGCACTTTCATGAGATTAATAAAACAGGTTTTCTAATCTCGCATTGGAGTGTTTGTTGTTGTCTATTTTGATGACTTTCTAGTATACAACCAGTCAAAGGAGGATCATCTGCTTCACCTGAAGACAATATTCGAGGTATTGCGGGCTAAGCGACTGTATTCCCATTCGAAGAAATGTCACTTCATGACAAGCCTAGTATGTTTTTTGGATTCTATCGTATCTAGTGCAGACATTCAAATGGATCATGTAAAGATGGATGTCATTATCAGCTGGGTCGTACCACAATCATTCACCGAGCTGAGGCAATTTTTTGGGCTGACATTCTTCTATCGAAGATTCATCAGAAACTTCAGCACTATCACCTGCCCTCTGACTGAACTTCCATTATCAGCTGGGTCGTACCACAATCATTCACCGAGCTGAGGCAATTTTTTGGGCTGACATTCTTCTATCGAAGATTCATCAGAAACTTCAGCACTATCACCTCCCCTCCGACCGAACTTCTAAATAAGGAGTTTGCTTGGACAGCATCAACTCAGGGCATTTTTGACACCCTAAAGGAAAAGGCAACTCAAGGGCCCGTACTAGCATTACCAGACTTCAACCAACTGTTCGAGGTAGAATGCGATGCCTCCGACATAGGGATCGAAGCTGTGCTAAGCCAGGGTGGACACCCCATCGCTTTCTTCAATGAGAAGTTGAAAGAATTCAGGAGGAAATATTGGACTTACGACAAAGAAGCTACGCCATCCCAAGGGCTCTGGAGCATTGAAGTCATTATCTATTGACGAACGAGTTCACACTATTTACACGAGACCCTAAAATTCCTCAACAATTAGAGTAAACTGAAGGGTCGACATACCACCTGGGGGGAATTTTCAGCCTCTTTCAGTTTGTGCTAAAACATAAGGCGGGAAGTCAGAACCGCGTAACAGATGAATTTAGACGTCGACATCTATTGAACTCATCCATGCAGGCTCGAATTGTGGGCTTGAAGATCATAAGGATCTATATGAAACAAACTATGATTTCAAAGACATATGGGAGCAATGTCAGAAAAAGCCAGCAGGGCAATAATTCCACACAGATGGATACTTGTTCCTTCAGAGCCTGCTTTGCATTCCTCGATTTTCACTAAGGGAGGCCATTGTTTAGGATGGCGACGACTAGGGTTGTAAACAAGCCGAGCTTGAGCGAGCTCAGGTTGGGCTCGTGTTCGGCTCGTTCGAAATTGCTTGTGTTCGAAATCGACTCGTGTTCGAAATCGGCTCATGAACAGTGTGTTCGTGTTCGACTCGATTTAAATATTCGTGTTCGTGTTCGGCTCGTGATCAACTTAAATTGGCTTGTTAAAATTAAACTGAAAAAATAGATGTAGAATGTTGGATTCGAACCTGGACCAAATATATACAAAACAATGAACATAACCACATTACCACAAGAGCAGTTATGATTTAAACTTAGATATAAATATATATAATATATAATTATATAGATAATATGTGTAATATATTATTATATAAATAATTATATATTTTCTGAGGCAATTTTTTGGGCTGCCATTCTTCTATCGAAGATTCATATGAAACTTCAGCACTGTCACCTCCCCTCTGACTGAACTTCTGAAAGAGAAGAAGTTTACTTGGACATACTGTACTGTCACCTCCCCACTGCAACCCATACCAATTTTGACACACTGAAAGAAAATGTGACTTAGTTACCCGTGCTAGCTCTACCTGACTTCAACTAACTTTTTGCGGTAAAATGTGATGCCTCCGGTGTAGGGATCGAAGCAGTATTAAGCCATGAAGGACACCCTATCACTTTCTTTAGTGAGAGGTTGAACGAGGCCAGGAGAAAATATTCTTCATATGACAAAAAATTCTATGCCGCCGTAAGAGCTCTAGAATACTGGAGTTATTACCTATTGACAAACAAATTTACATAATTTACAGACTACGAGGCCCTAAAATTCCTCAACAACCAGAGCAAACTAAGGTGACAACATGCCACCTGGGTGGAATTTCTAGCCCCATTCAAGTTTGTGTTAAAACACAAGGCGGGAAGCCAGAACTGTGTAGCAGATACATTGAGTCATCGATACCAATTGATCACATCCATGCAGGCTCGAGTTGTGGGCTTCGAGGTCATAAGGGATCTATATGAAACAAAGGAAGAATTTAAAAACATATGGAAGCGATGTTAGGAGAAGTCAGCAAGGCAATATTACTGCAGTGATGAATACGTGTTCCACCAGGGTCAGTTGTGCATTCCCCGGTGTTTACTAAGTGAAGTCATTGTCCAAGAAGTCCACAGTAGAGAACTAGCAGGTTATTTCGGCAGGGACAAGACCCTCGCCCTTGTAAGATATCATTTTTTTGGCCAAAAATGACGAGATGTAGAACGACATGTCAAGCAATGCAGGATTTTTCATCTAGTAAAGACAAGAGCTCAGAACTTCGGATTATATACACCACTTCCAGTACCAAAGGCGTCGTGGGTGGACGTTAGCATGGATTTTGCGTTAGGACTTCCAAGGATCCAAAGAAATAAGGACTCCGTAATGGTTGTAGTAGACAGATTCTTCAAGTTGGCCCACTTTGTACCCTGCCACCGGATACTATACGCTTCTCACATCGCCGATCTATACTTTAGAGATATTGCAAGGTTGCATGAAATTCCTAAGACCATCGTCTCCGACAGAGATGTCAAATTTTCGAGCCACTTTTGGAGGACACTGTGGGGAAAGCTATGTACCAAACTCTAAGTCAGCTCGATAGCTCATCCACAGACAGACGAACAAACAGTGGTGGTAAACCGGAGCCTCGTTAAACTTCAGAGATGTTTTGTGGGAAAAAACATAAGACAATGAGATTTTATACTAACCCAAGCTAAGTTTGCCTATAAACAATCCATCAGTGAAACTACTGGACGAATTCCCTTTGTAATTTTGTACGAGCACAATCCGCTCACGCCACTAGAATTAGTGCTGCTCCTACCATCTCCGGAAACCACAAGGATGCGACTAAACGAGTACATGAGATTCAAAAGCTCTATGAAGAAGTTGGCAAGAAAATTGTTAAGCAGAACCGCAAATATCAGACACAAACAAATAAATCCAGGAAGAAAGTGACATTTCAGGAAGGCGGCCTTGTATGGGTTCGGTTAGAAAAGGAAAGATTTTCCGTAGGATCATTTGGGAAGCTCAAGTCGAAAGTAGAAGGACCTTTCAGAGTACTTCAAAAACTGCACGATAATGCTTATAAGATCAAACTGCCTGGGGACTACAACTTTAGCCATGTTCAACGTCGCTGACTTGACACCATATTTTGAAGAGCCTAGAGCTTCGACAAAAGAGGTTGAAGCTTTCCCAATCCCAGGAGACTGATGCAGGTGCTGAATCAGCGCCGGAGTGCGGCCACTAAATGTACCCCAATGCGTGGCGCGTCGTTTCTTCAGGATAGAAGGCACGCAAATCTTCGCGGGAACAGTGGGGTGGGCAGAATTACGAACCCGTGCGAGGGTTGGTGAGGGATCGCAAACCTACTCAATTCAGGAAGATGCTGACTATGCAATATTGGGTTTTTCTGGATTCTTTTTACTTTCCACCCTCTTTCTTTGTGTAGAAGTTTTCTTTGTCTAGCGGGAATCTATAAATTATTGTCCTCTGTGTCCAGGGAGTTGATTCTAGTAGAGTGGTCTTTTAATATCTTGTGTAGAGTCTCTTCTCTCTTGTTAGGGATGTATTCGACGACAGGTGGTGCTTCAGCTGTATCTTGCTCCGAGGTGGTGTTGTAAACTCCCAATCTTCTTCACTTCTCCACTACATCTTTTCCTACCTTTCACCTTAGCTGCTTACCACCCCCTACTTCACCACACTACTTCCACCCCTACTTCCTCCACGACCTCGCCGTTCAACCTATATACATCCAACCAAACACAACCCCTACCTACCCAAACAACCACTCACCCACTGACATCGTCACCAACTCTTCTTACATCCCTAACCGCTGATTCGTCTATTATTTTATTTTCTTTCTGTTTGAGTCGTGTTGTAACTTTATTTCAATACTAATAAAAGTTTATATTTTTTTAGGTCCACTGTTCTTTCTCCTAGTTCCGGTATCAAATACACCCACTCATGCGCGTCTTCTCCCTCGAAAATCGACATCTTCAACTTCCTAAGCCTAGTATCAACACGACAACTTCCTCTTCATCTAATATTTTTCCCCATGTATCGAGGGTAAAACTCCCTCTTTCGATGATAGCCATATTCCTCCTGCTTCTCTACTTTCTTCATCGTGCTCCTCCATACCCCTTCCATAACTCCTTTCTCCATGTTTTGGCCCACCCGTCACCATCGAAAATCTCTAATCCACTCCCCATTGGAACTCTAGGAGGAGGTTCTTAATGGTGAATGTTTTTCTCCTCATATTCCTCTCGCCCAATCTAATCCTTGGTCAATTTTTGGGTAGGGCTTGCAAACTGAATCGTCGGCGGGGTCTTGGATTGCATCTCAATAAACTTCCTCAGCATCTCCTCGAAGTTCTCAAATCAATTGTACTCCACCTCTTCTTCCAATTTGTTCGCCAAATTGTCTATCTTCTTGGTCGTCGTTACTTCGTATCACTAGGGTACACTTGATCCTGAATCCGGTTGTTGACTTCTAGGATCATGATTAGGGTATACTCGATCCCGTCACAACCTTCCCCATTGTCTTAATTCCTTCTATTTCCCTGATAACCTGAACCACGATTGTATCGCAAGGCTTCGGTCATGGTTCTATACAACCCCTTCGGCTCCCAAGCATGCTCAAATTGTGGTTGAATCACGTTAATGAATGCCGCGATCTCGTCGGCTCTCCCAGTAGGTTAAATTCACCACTGTATCGTGTTTTGTACATAGTGATCCCATTTTTTGCTTACCCCACAGACTCCTATACACCTATTTCGTGTGTGCTTCACGAAGGAAAAGGTGCAGCTCTATATGCAACAATTCCACCCTCTGTATTGCATCGATCCCGTCAATCTTCATAGGAGCGGAAGACGTGATCCCATTATTTGTTCCCTCGCAAATTTTTGTATGCCCACTTCGTGTTTGCTTCACAAAGGAAAATGCACAGCTCTGCAAACAGTAATCCCACCCTCTGTATAGTAGCGATCTCGTCAGTCTTCACATGAGATGGAAGACATGATGCTGTCGTCGCCTTCCCTTCCAGTTGAACTCGCGGCTCTATTGCAAGACATAACAGGAGGAGAAAGTCGTGATTTTCTGTTCTCTGTATTCGCTTCCAAGTCGCTGTCTTCCCAATTAGCTCTGTCGCTTCCATGGAGCAAGAGGAGGTGGAAGATGGGGTGTCGGGGCTTTATTAAGCGCGGTAGTTCGTGGAGCCTTCGCATCCAGCTATGATCATGACTGGACGTGAAGACTGTCTTGGAGGAGGGAAAAAATGGAGTTTAAGGTCTTTGTATGCCACTTCCCCGTCGCAGCCTTCCCAATTAGCTCTTGTCATGATTTCTTGCGAGGACGGAGCAGAAGGAAGAGAAGAATGGGAGTTTCAAGTATGTACACAAATCCCTACTACAGCATCCCAGACCTCGTCGTTCACACACTAGGACACGTCGAATCGAGCGATTGTTAACCCTTGTACGTTGAAATCGTCTCCCAATAAGCCTCGATTCGTTTTAGCTTCTGTCGAGTCATTCGATCCTCTTTTCTGTCATTCTGATTCCCAGAATCTTGAGCTTTGATGCCAATTTGATATGATTGGATAGAAATCGGCACAAATTTCACAGAAATTAGGGCTTAGTAGTTTTTTTCTTTAATAATCCAAATAACTCAATCTGAATACAAAGATAAACACCTACAATTCAAAACGTAGGCCATCTCTCTCAATTCCTATAATTTGAGAGGTAGGAAATATCTTCCAAATCCTGAGCGATTGTTAACCTTTGTACGCTGAAATCGTCTCCCAATAAGCCTCGATTCGTTTTAGCTTCTGTCGAGTCATTCGGTCCTCTTTTCTGTCATTCTGATTCCCAGAATCTTGAGCTTTGATATGAATTTGATATGACTGGATGCAGAAATCGACACAAATTTCACAGAAATTAGGGCTTAGTAATTTTTTTTCTTTAATAATCCAAATAACTCAATCTAAATACATAGATAAACACCTACAATTTAAAACGTAGGTCATCTCTCTCAATTCCTATAATTTGAGAGGTAGGAAACCTCTTCCAAATCCTGAGCCTAAGACTCATAATAACAATATTCTGCCTCAAACTAACCCTAAACATAAGCATATTTATACCGAACAATAACAATAATAATAAAATTCTAAATTGCCCTTAGGCTAGGCACTTGTGTAACATTTGCACCACATTTTGAAATTTTTTTTTATTGTTTTTAGTCTATGTTGAACATCCCAAAGGCGTGGTTTCTAGTGCATTCTTAGAAATATATATGGTATCAACATATTGCTGTAACACCGCAAGTCTTGCTTGTCTAATTGTTAAAAAAATAATACTTTTTTTTATTGTTTTTAGTCTATGTTGAACATGCCAAAGGCGTGGTTTCTAGTGCATATGGTATCAACATATTGCTGTAGCACCACAAGTCTTGCTTGTCTAATTGTTAAAAAAATAATACTAGCCTGTTCTTATTTGATATTGTTTGGATTAATATGTCAGCTATTGTTGGTGATATCACCCCCTCGGATGGAGTGCCCAAGTCCGAAAAAAGCAGACGTGAGCAGATTGCTCTGAGTGAAATGTGTGAAATTCTTGGCGGAGGGATGAGGGGTATGCCATGAGTTTTATGTTGTTCCTTTTAAACAAGTAGTTCGTGGGCTTTACGAGTTGAATTATCATTTTATTATTTATTAAACTTTGTGCATGCAGCTGATGAAATAAAAGAACTCTGGACAGAATATGAGAATAATTCTTCCATTGAGGCTAAACTAGTGAAGGATTTTGACAAAGTATGTATAATAGCTTTCGATTGATTTGTTATTCATTTAGCTAATACAATTTTTAATAATTATGTTTCTGCCTTTCTTGTTAATGAGGATATATACCTAGAGCCAATTCACTTTTTCACTGGCTCCTATTATAATGTTCTGGTTTCCCCTGAGAGTTTTTTCCTCTCACTTCAACTTAGGAGGCACGTACACAAATAGAAGCCAATAATGAGTTGCATCACATATTTGTTAACTTATAATGAATTAACATTTTATTATTTGTCACAGGTGGAAATGATTCTTCAAGCATTGGAATATGAAATGGGTACGTTACTTTCATCTCTCCACCTTATGTAGAAATGCATCAAAGGTGTTTAATTTGCAGTACCTTCTATTGTTAGTTGGTGCATCTACAGTGTAGAGAGGGACATCAGGAACTATATTAGTCAACACATTGCCCAGATGCGTGCTTGAGATATCATATAAGCAATGTGCTATGCAATTTCATGAATCTTATATTTATTATTTACATGCTCCTGTTAATAGGGATGATAGAGAAGGCAAATATGATCTATTAATTGATAAGTAAAATACTTATTTGCAGTAATCGACTTTTTCTAGAATATCTTTTTTTCATCAAAATTTAGTTTATGCATGTATGGTTCATGATAGGTTTTTCATTTCCCTCCCTTTTCATGGTCTATTTGTTTGAGACTTGAGGTAAGGTAAGGTAAGCTATGCTAAGCCTTTCAGCAGGGTCAAGCTGTCTGGATGATAAAAATTTCGTGTTGAGGAAATTATTTGGTTAAGCTAGTGTTCTTGATGCATCAATTTTTATAGTTGAATAATAATGCATTATTTCACTTTTATGATGCATTAATTATCATTGAAAAAGAGGCAAAGCATAGAAATAAAATTAATGACTCTAAATATAAAAGGATGTATGAGAGCTTCTGTCAGAGTGGTACTTCAGTTAACTTGATTGCCTTGATTTTTGAATATGAACATGTAGAACAAGGCAGGCATATGTACGGAGACAATGTGAGCAGCAATGACTATTGGTGGATACTCGAAGCAAAACATCTTGAGATTCATCGATGACACTTGTAAGCGGGTTTGTTGGCTTCTATGAAGGATGGTTGTTTTCGTTTTTCACATAGTTTTTGCATTTACGGTGCCACAACAGTTGTAGTTGAGATCATTTTGGAGTATGGAGGTGTTATCAAGCATGATTGCTTATTTGTATTGTGCATGAAGAGTATTACATTCAGATGAAGGGAAATTTTTAAATCGAACACTTCTTGATGAAAATAATATATTGTCTCGAAATAGAAAATATAAAATTTTTTTCATAGGTTCCAAAATTAATATGGATGATATAGAATTAAATGTTTCTTAATAAATTTTCTCTATCTACATATCCTAGTTTAAGAAAAATATGAATAGGTGGTGCTTAGAATTGAGCCGAAATTATAATTTCTCACAACACAAATAAAGATATTATGGGCCTTGAAATTCACTGTTGTGATTAACACAATTTTATAAGAAGATAAAAATTTAAATGGGAGAACCTCGCTATCCTGTCAAGGAAGACGTGCATGGGGCACCACACTAGAAATGACGTACATGGATCTTAGCACAGTCCATATATATTTGTAAAATTATGAGTGTAATGTAAGGAATCTCTTTCATTAAGCAAATAAGTTTGTGCATTGTTAGTACCTATATATGTGAAGTCTTGAAAGTTTCAGTTGTTAAAACTTAAGCAAAAGAGCATGAAATAGTAAGTATTATATTCCAGTTTCTATCTTGTTTGGTGTGCCATTCAAAGGTAATTCTATAGAAATAAATCCTTAGATAGTCCCCCATTTGTTTTTATACTTAGTTCCAAAGTTTCACATTTCTTCAATTTAGTTTTTGACTATACAAATTCGATTCAATATAATCTCGTGTAAATGTCATGACTAAAAAATGATCCCGATTTAGTCTATCCATAGAAATTAATCCCAATTTAGTCTAGGAAGGATCATTTTGGATCAAATTTACATGGTTGATGGACTAAATTGAAGAAATATATATTCTGAAACTTAATTGACCACATTCAAATAGTTGGGGGATCACTTGGGAAGTTAGCCCTGTCTCTATAAAAGAATGCCTTTTCTCATGCTTTACAAATTTTTTAAATTCAGAAAATCTAGTTAAAGTCTTCCCTTTTTTACCTGAGCCTTCCTCTCCCTTCATAAGCCATGATTTGAGGCATCTTTAGCTCTAAATAATGTTGGACTGAAGTCCGAAACGATGAAATTTTCAATTTTTACCTTTTTTTTATACTTTTAAATTAATGTGGGCATGTGATCATGTAAAGGTTATGAAGGTGTATTTCAGAGTCACTTGTAGGGGTTTTTTCGTATTGTTTTGATGATACAAAGAGCCCTTAAGCAGGGCCAATGACTTGTTGGCCGTGCTAAAGGCTACATATGGCAAATCGAGGCAATTTGGCTAGGTCCCAATCATATGTGAATGTAGTCTAAATTGAAATGAAAGTTTTTAAGGTCACTAAAGTAAGATGCACCCACAAATCAAGGCAATTTGGGTATACCCAAGCACACATGAATGAAGGGACTACAATGCAAAGGAAGTTTATTATTTCCATTGCAAATTAATATTTTTTGGCTAATTACTCGAGCATGCTTCTTATGTATTATGGGCTCCAAAATTTTGCATATCAGCCTTTCTCGAAATGAATGAGAGTTTTTATAGTTTTCTGGTCAAATTTTAAAAAGGCATTACCGTGAGATTTCACTTATTTTACAAGGGCTCTTAAGATTTGAGATTCGAAGTTTCCTATAGGTACAAGGCTCTATGGTTATTTACTTTTCTTGATAATGGGAGAGTATTTTCTATTAAGGCTAGTCAATAGTGGGTTGATCGTTCAGTGTATATTAGGAGCAATTAAGAATTTTAGATTGTAGAAATGTATCCCTATAAGCTTAAGCTTGGATGATTTGGAGAACGAGGACAACCCTATCAGGATATCATGGTTTCATCATCTCAAGTTGTCATGGTCTTTGGTCTAATTAGTTAGATGAGTTAAGACGACCCAACCTGGCTTAAGAATCCTTATCAACACTATGCGCCATTTTAACTAAAAGGACCTTGTTTGCCTAAGATAGATATTTGTTTAAAGTGACTAATTCAAGTCAACCTTAGCGGACAGTGGACTTTATGCCTTATTAATTACCCCTTATAATTGATATCTCAAGAGACAAAAAGTCATCATGGAGTTTTAACTAAAAGGACCTTGTTTACCTAAGATAGGTATTTGTTTAAAGTGACTAATTGAAGTCAACCTTAGCTGACATTGGACTTTATGCCTTATTAATTACCCCTTGTAATTGATATCTCAAGAGACAAAAAGTCATCATGGAACATACTAAGTTATAGTCATGACTTTAATATAATGGAGCTTGTATGGCCAAACCGGCCATATAGAGGGCTCTAGTTGTAACCTCTATATTATGGAGTCGATAGGCCAAATCACATCGACATGGGACTCAGGCCACCTTCTTATTGATGTAGGTTGATTTAAGAGTAAATATTGCAATATAATTGATATGATATTGGCTTCTTATTGTTCAGATTAATCATAAATTTGTTGCCTTAAACTTCTGTTTTAGGTGGATGAGAATTTGTTTTAAGCTTTTAGTAGTAGATTTATTTGAATGTTTTTAGATTTTTAAAGTTTTTATGAATTTTCTAAAAAATATCAAAATTTTATTAGAATTTAATATATTTTTAATAAAAATATTCCTTTTGGTTAAGATTTATTTTCAACATGACCATCATTGAGGAGGTTTAATGGTTTGATTTAAACCTCGTTAACTTTGTTTCTTGTTGCAAAAGATTGAGTTTGTAGAGCTAAGTTTATTTCTAAAATTACAGTCCCTGTTAACTCTTTCTCATTCATAGAGGATCGGGTTTGTAACTAAGTTTTGTAATTGCCCTTTATAATTTTCAACTTAAGATTCTGCATTTCTAACAAAAAAATTCATATTAATGGTAGATCCTTTCGGTTGAGATTCATCAAGGATTTGGATAACTTTGAATTTTGTTGAATTTTTCTTGCTTACAAAAAAACATGTCATAACATATATTAATTTAGTTTATTCAAATATTCTTTGAAATTTAATTTTGCAAATAAATCTTACTTTCACTTTCAATACAATTATAATTGAGATTCAATAACTTTGAACCATATAGTTTCTATCGCACTTACATAGAATCAGGTTCGTAACCAATATTAATTGAGTTTATTCAAATTTTGTTTGGTTTAATTTTGAAAATAGATCTCTTTTGTTGAGATTCATATTCAACACAAGTATCATCAGAGAAATTGGAGCTTAAATTACTTATATATTAAATTAATTTGAGTTTTATTATTTTTAATTTTACACATACATCTGTCTCATCAACTCGGGTTTTTACGAGAAAGTTGATTGAATTAGTTAAGTGGGAGCTCGGTCTTGTTGACTTTGCTCGTTGTTTGGAGGAAGATCATACTTGTCAGGTGCGACTTATAGCTTCGTCTTTTAAATATGATTATTTGTTCGAGAGCGTGTGATTATTAAAGTTGAATTTTATTTTTTTTTTTAAATTATGTCTGAAATTTTCCAAGTAATCTCATTTTCAAATTGTTTACACGTTTCTTGAAGCAAAGACAATGTGTTTTGATTTTATTTTTTATCTTGCATATTGTCAAGCATTTAAATTTAAGCATTTAGGATAATGTCGGAGCTCATGCGAATTTTAGGGTATGTTTGGGTCAGCTGTATCTGTTTGAAAAAGCACCTGTGAACTTTTGATAGAGAAACTACTTTTTAAAAACAACTGTGACTATTACAAATTTATTTTTTTTACAAAAAGTCAGGCCACAGCTTTCCGACATCTACTACACTGTAACAACTTAGGTTGAAAAAACCAGCTCCATACCACAGAAATAAAAACAACAAGAAAGCAGCTCCCAAAACAGAATTATGGTGGCAGTCTGAAAAGCAAAGCAGTCAAAAAGCTGCCCCCATACAGACCCTTAATGGCATGCACATCTTAGGCCGTACTTAATTTGAGCTCTCATTTAATCCAAATTATATTTTCAGATGCTAAGTTTAGATATTCAGAGCGATCGTCGGAGCATACATAGATATTCACAATTTATAGTTTTAGTGCGTTTAATGTATTTAGCATTCTTTTCAAGGCAATGTTTTAAAATTCAACTTATATTAAATTTGTGCAACATTCTTAGATCGTATGATTGAGCATTTAACACGATGGAGGAAATATGGATTTTAATTTTGATAGTAAATATAATATTTAAAGTTATTCAATTGGATATCGAGACATTTTTCATTTCGTGAGGCGAGACATAAGCCTCGAGACAATTTGAGGCATAGGCCTCATAGTTTTGAATGACAAATTGTATTTATATAAAATAATAAATTCAGTAAACTATAAAATATGATATAAGAACTTGCATAAAATAAAAAATATAATGTAAATATCAACTGATAAAGTCATAATACTAACATAAAACATGAAATTAAAGTAACACTAAATATCAAAGTACGACAAAAGATGAGTTTAACTTAGTAGACTTCTCTTAATCTCATCATCCAACCAACATAATAATATTTATTGATCTAAATAAAAATATAACATATAATCAAAAGCGGAGTAACATATAATAATGGTAGCCATAGGTGCAGTTGGCGGCAAGATAAGAGCAGTGGACGGCGATGGCTGTAGCAAGAGCAACAAGTGGCTATAATATAATAATTAGACGACTGTTGGAGTGGAAGTGGCAAGAAGCGGCAGCGATGCCAATGATGAAAACATTAAGAGTCAGTGGGGGCGCTGGCAAAATCAGCATTAGACGATGAACTAGGAAGATTAACTAGGGAAAGGGAAAGCTTTTGTGTGTGAGAGTGCAATTTTAGTTCGTATTTGAATCGTTTAATATAGAGGAAGGCATTGTGAGGCCAATGTGAGGCATGTGCCTCGCTTAAGCTGCTTAAGGCATACGCCTCAAAGTGTTTTTCATCGAAATTGCTCTAAGGTGGGCCACAAGGCGCACCTCATATTGCGCTTTAAAAATTGGTAAATAAACATCTCGGTATATTTGTGCAATGCACTTTGCACGATTTTTGTGCACTTGCAATGTACGCTTGGACGCATTTCAGAGCAATTTAAGGGTCATTAAGCAAGGCACTCACATTTTAAAATGTTACAATTTTAATACTTGCACATTCTTTGAGGTCGTAAAACGCCTGAGTCTTGAAATAATTTTAAATTTTAAAAAAAATTGCACAAATATTTTAGCATTGAAATATGTTCAAGGTATTAATTTAAATGCTTTCATTATTGTGTTTTGTCCATTGGTATGCCTAAGTTACGAATTCGGTGTTGATTTGATGTGAATCCCCCAAAGCTAGTGTAGAGGCCCTAACCAGCCTTCTCTGGGAGATGTTGAGATCCGAGCTTGAGCTAGACATGCGCCGCCATTCTGGTGTCTCCAATGTTTTAGAAAGTGAGTGAAGTTCCCACTATGAGAGGAAGAATAGCTTTCGCCCTAAGGCTTCGAAGAAATTGGGACCATCGGTCGGAATGTTTTGTGGATTCCGAATAGCTATGGCATATGCCTTTTGCTTTTTATAGACTCGAACGAACTTGAACTAGCTTTGCAGACAAATAAGTTCAAAAGAGATTGAACAAAGTCTCTCCGGTCGAAATTGTTTGGATGCAGATGAGGGGCGGATCCGGTGTTGGACTTTCCGGATCATGCTAAGCCATCAAGATTCACTTGATCGGCAGGTGGGTGGAAGAAACAACTAGTGAAGATTCAGGTACTCATACTAGGTTCTAGGTAACTTTTTGGCATTCTATGATCAGAACTGGGCTTCCCAAAAACGTTGATTTCATGGTTCTTCCTAGACCTCCAAGACTTGAAGCGAAGCATGCAATTAGGCCATCCTTTAAGTAAGCCTCAAGTCAACTTTTCCTACCCAACGATTGTCGTTGCCACATCATTGTTGTTAACTCTAACTTACTAGCGCATCACAACATTCCAGGAGCTACTGGACCGGGTGGCAAAGCTGAGCGCTAGCTCGACTGATAAGGAGAGGGTAAGGAAATACTATATGAAATTCCTAGCATTATTCATCAAAACCTGTCCAAATGGATTATTTCGATATAGAAAATAGAAATTCCAATGGCTTTTCAGACTATGACCTTCCCGATCACGATTTTGTCTTTCTTCAAGGTATATCGTCCTCACAAATTGAATTTCTTCCTTTTTAAAGTTGTTGTCGAACCTAAGCTTGAAGAGCTTGTTCCCATTTATAGAAAGCCATCTTGGCGCGTAGCAAATTATCAAACTGAATATTTTGGTGCGGGCAGGCCGGACAGATTCTCGTTTTTTTGGACTTTATTTTTTTAGTCCTAGTTGTAGACTTCATTACTTAATCTTGATATTGGTGGTTGGGGAAAAGTGCAATCACTGAGGAGGGGAAGTTTCTCGTCTTTTAAAAAAATACACAAAAAAAAGAATTGAGAAAAGGGGGTTTGAAAAATCTATTGCACGACACGGCAACATATTTTTGAGTTGAGACAAAAAATCATTATGATTTACTTGTTCCTAAAAATATTCTATCTGGAGATGGCGACTAGGGTTCGCCAGTTCAGGCTCAACTCCTCACTTAGCGTTAGCGAATCTACAAGTTGGGGCGGGCACGCTCTTTTTTTCCCGATCCTGAGAAAAAGCTTTGGCCTCGTTTTCCATAAACTACTTTTTTTAGGAAGGTGTCTTTTCTTGCTCACAGCTACAATGAGCGCAAACCGGGCAGCACCTTAGGATGGCATAGCTTCGCGTGAATGGCGAGGTTCAAATGTGGAAAAGCGAATTAATTGATATTTGTCAAATTTTTGAAATGACTTACTATGTACTGTATAAAAGAAAAAGAACATAACCATTTTAACCCTTAATTCTCCTATGACTAAGATTCAAGGGTCTATATTGAAGTGGTCAAACCAAATAGAAATAGATTCCCACGACACTTGCTAGTTCGTTATTCCAAAGGCTCGGCCCCATCATCCAATTCGCTCCTGAGTGGGACGAGGATTTTTAGGAATGGATCTATCTTGTCGTTAGTTCCATAATCATGAATCTCTGATGCTGCTGCAGACTTGAGGGAATCGATTTTGCATCTTTCTATTGTCCTGTCCTCATCTTGCTATAGCTTCTTTCTGTTCGTTATTCCAGATGCTCGGCCCCATCATCCAATTCGCTCCTGAGTGGG
>NW_018164829.1:633991-635946 GCF_001263595.1 Phalaenopsis equestris | reverse complement strand
TTTTTTTTTTTTATATATATATATATATATAAAGATTGGTTAATGGGCGGAACCGCCAACCGATCCCTTTGGGCTTCGCTAGCATCGCTAGGTAGCGCGAGCCAGGATCCCATGAGCCAACCCATTCGAGGACCCCCTTCTTTAAGGCATCAGTCGCCAGAGGTGGGATTCGAACCCCATACCAGAGGGGACTTACACCGCCGAAGCGGATGGTCTATTAACTGACCTGGGAATACGGCTCAAATGTTATATATATGTGTGTGTGTGATCATATTAGGCAAATATTTAATTTAATTTAATTTAAATTTACTTTTCTGTTTAATTCTTTTCCCTCCTTGCTCTCACCCGGTTATTTAACAATCTCAAACCTTCATTGCCTCCACTGTAATGTTTCAAGTGGCATCTAAGGCAATTTGGACTTACTCTGCCTACTTGCTTTTAGGATAGCAACATATCTAGGGTCTCCAATCTTTAATCTGACACTTTCTCTACAGCAAGATGATGTTTCACAACTAACTATTCCTTTTTGGAAAATTCAAAATGATTATTTCTTATTGACAATTTTCTTTTTAGACTTTAATCTTTACTTTGCCAGGTACATCACGGCTGATGACAAACTCTCTTGCCATTGTTCTCACAAGTGTTATGAGTCACCTAGCTTGCAACTTTCAAGTATATTCTGAATTATCTCCTCTAGTTATATGACATCATTGGTCACATATTCTCCACTCCTACAAATATATATTTGACAATTTCATCCTCTTTCAACTTTGTCTGAATTCTTTGATCTTCATATGCCTATTACTTAATAAAGAGATAAAGGTCAATTACTTGACACATTTTTGAATCTTGATTGATTTTCTATTACTTTACAGCTTTTTATTATGTACTTTTTTTCTATTATCGAGGACTTATTATGAAGCCCTATAGTACCAATGCTGAAAAAGGCGATGGGCACTGAAATACACGCATTACTAGAGAACCACACACGATCTTGCAACCACTTTTTCTAAGATTAAACGTGTTCCGTGTTGTTAGGTTTGTACTATTAAAATAAATTTTGAAGGTCCTCTTTCTCACCAAAGGCTCGTTTAGTTGTCAAAGGATTAAGTCACTGGGCTTGGCTATCTTGGCACCATCTCACCCCAGACTTAATTCATCTTTTTGCTCTATTAATCAGAATTGTCATCTCCTGTGGTTGGGTGTAAGTATTTTTTTTTTTTTCAGAATTGGTCTTACTGAAATTGTGTGAATTCTGTACATGGAGCAACCGATAAGGTTTACAAGCCAAGTCCCGTAATGTGATTTAATACATTTTGCAAAGTTCTTGTTGTGGTTGATCTTTGAAGTAGTATCGTAGATCATTTCATCTTTATTTTACATCCTTCATGGTAGTATGGTAGATCTCTATCTTTGTTCAATGTATTTCTTATGGTTTTGTTATCTTAGTTAACTATGTTGATGACATCTCAGTTACAATAAGTGCTCCCAGCTGAGTTAAATAAAGCACTACCCATAAAATGTTTTTTGAGAAAACTACTGGTTTAACTAAAATATTTTTTAGGGATTGAGTTTGCTGACAAAGTTTACTTTTCTCAAAGTAAATATGCAACTAATCTTCTGAAAAAAAATCGGTTTTATTAATACCATTAACCCTCACTAGTAATGAGGAAAAGGTATTTTGATGAATGTTCCTTGAAGGCCAGTAATGAGGAAAAGGTATTTTGATGAATGTTCCTTGTTATTGAAGTTTAGTTAGAAATTAATTTTATTATAATACTATTATTAGTCCAGTTAACTTATTATCCACCGGTTGTAAGTTAACGCATGCAAATTGGAAAAAGAAACGTTTGGGGGCAATTCACCGTTTCCTCAGATGAATCGAGAAATTGTTTGGAAACGGGCTGTTATGCAGTAAAATAGGAAACTCGAAAGTTGAATCATTCTTTCATGCT
>NW_018164829.1:620575-633891 GCF_001263595.1 Phalaenopsis equestris | reverse complement strand
AACTGATCAGTTTTTTTCTTAGGGAATAATTGGAGTGTTATAGGAGATTTTTTTTTTTAATTATTAAATTTATTTTGAAACTGATCAGTTTTTTTCTTAGGGAATAATTGGAGGAGTGTTATAGGAGATGTTTTTTTTTAATTGTTAAATTTATTTTTGTGTTCCCTAGCATTGTATAAGGGCCCCATTAATTTGATTTAGAGAAAGATTATATATGGAACTTATTTGTTGATTTTCATATTTACCTTTCTCACAATGAAACTTTCATAATTACAGACATCATATGAACTCATCATCACATTTTAATGTCAAATTCATCTTTTCATCTATATGTAAAGTGTTGTATGTGCAAAAATGAAAGCTTTGGTGTGATAGGTAAATCCATAGGAGTATTGCTACTTATGTAATTTCCCTTTTTTTTTAAGGTTCCGCTTGAACCTACCCCTTTTAGATTTATCTTTTTTTTTTAATGTTTCCCTTGAAGTTAACCCCTTTTGAGATTCTTGATCTTATTTTCAATCATAAATTTGAGCAGTTTTTTTTTCAAACGTTATTTGAACTTATTATTCTAATATCAATGAAGGCAGTGTCAAAAAATTGACTCAATATATTAATTCGACTCGAAAAATTTAGATTCAGATTGATACGAATAATTTGTTTGGTCGGGTTCGGGTTAAGAATCTTGATTTGTTTAAATTTTCGGGTTGAGTTAGGTTTGAACTGTCGATCTGAATTTACTCAAAATCAACCCTTCACTCAAAATTGACTTCAAAGTGGCCCAAATTTGAACAAAAATCAATTCAAATATTTGTTATTCTTTACATTAAAGGTCTGTGTGGCACAGTTGCAACTATTTGAAGAGTAACTGTGAAGTTGTTGAAGAAGGGTTATTCAAAAAGTTGCAGTGGCAATTATAATTTTTTTTTATTATTATTATTGTGAAAATTCGGACTGCATTTTTGTAGCAGCAATCACAGGTAGTCAGGTCCAATAGAAAAACATAGTTTTTAGCTGTAGTTTTTTTTAGAACGTAGGCAAGCGCAGTATTGTCAAACAGGAAAAATTACGGCGCGACATCGCATCGCTACTGCTGTCGCCCCTAACTCATCCTAAATGGGGTACTAGCTAAATTTGGGTTGGATTGTCTGACCCGTTTATTGTTCATATTAGGTTCATGTCAAATAGTTTTGGTCAAGGTAATTTTGGATCTAAATGCAACCCAAGCCGTAAATCTGATTTGACTCACCTAAATGGACACAATCTAAGTATTTTTCTAAGCCATCGCTTGCTCACAGGTCTCAATCCACTTATGACTCTTTCTTAAGAAAGTTGATTTCACTTTTTAACTGATTTTTTTTAACGGTAGTAAATTCAAGCTTTTGCTTTTGTTCCCCCTCTCAAAAATCTTGAATTGGAGGGTTCTTCCTCTGCCTCCGAGCTTGCTCTGGGGATCTTTCTTCTCGGATTCATGCTTTTTTCAAAATATTTTATGTTGAATTAGAAAATAAATTGTCAATGTTGTTAAAAAGATGGGCGATTTGTTCTATTTCAGCACTACATATAGTCCTTAATTTATACAATGTATTTAATATATTTTTTTTATTTTTTTAAATCAAACTGATAATGTAACCCAATTATTTTAAATATGGGAATATAATATATGTAGCATTTTAAATATGATTATTTAAATATCTCACATCATTAACTGTATATTTATTTATATGGCACCAAAACTTCTAACGCAATAAAATTGGCTATTTGAACTTTGTTAATTTTTTTGTGGCCATTGCTTAAATTTTGCATGTATTGCTTGATCAATGTTAGGCTAAAACTTCGACTCTTGTGTGTCTCGTATTCTCGTGATTTGGCATCTTTTAGTTCTTGAGATTGCATAAGTGATCTGGGTCACCGAATTTTTTCTTTTATTGTTGATGGCAAGAATATTTGTTCGAAGTGGAAGGTGGGTGATTGGTTGATGGATAAATTAGGAATGTTGAGATTTCATGTTATAAGTTACATTTGGTTCATTATCATGATGAATAACATGCAATAAGGTTTGATTGCTATTAAAAAATGTTTTACGTGAAATTTTACGTGGCGAGCTTTCATGCATGAGAAATGGTCGCACATAATTTTTCTTTATCAAAGTTACGTTTTATGTAATGGACTTTGTAAATGCGTATGGATCTTCGAAATCTTTCGAATGGGGCAATAATTACAATTTTGTCTATGATAATTAGGGTGCAAACTTTGTATTGGGGCTCATAAGCCTACAATAATTTGGACAAAATTAGGATAATTTGGAGGATAATTACAAATTTTCCCTCAAATGAAATTACATCTACTCCAAACTCAAAATATAGCCAAATTAAGCTAAAAACATTATTGACCAATTTGAAGTTCATAAATTTCATAAAAAAATCTCAATTTCCTCTTTCATGAGGTGAGGTGCACATTTTGATCTGGATTTCCATGACATGAGAGTTCTTTTAACTAAAATCAATTGGACCAATGGATTCTTTAATTTTTTTTCTCTTCCCTATGAGCTAGGGTTGTAATTTTGGTCATAACCCCCAAATTGCAGTGCCTGGGCTCACCTGAGCATGGAGGTGTTGTTTTATATCACCCGAACACCCTGAGTGCATCAGTTTCTGAAGGTGGTGCACCCAAATCACCCCAACAATTTGGCACCGATCATGGTGGTGCATAGACATCCCATCCCACTTCTTCCATGCGCTGCAACCCAAGAAGGAGGCTTATAAACACCTCCAAAATGGCGCTTAGACCCCACCCAAGCGCATAGACGCCATCTTGGATGACACCTAAGCTCTCCATTCTCCTTATTCAAAAGTGATAGCCCAACATTAACCCAACGCTCTAGCGCCTCCTACCATTCGCCTAGGTAAGTCTCTTAATAATTTTTTTTTTCACAGTTTAATCTATCACACACTGAAAGAAGTTTGTTTATGATCCATCGAAAGTTGGAGCATGTCCCTTGTGACAAAATTACGATGTAATCATGTTAATTGACTTTAAGTGAATCAGAGCTGATTGTGTAATTCAATTCTTTGGGCTAGTAAGTATGAGATATGAAGTCTTTAACAATTCATTTTTCAGTATGATCCATCAAACACCGTATGAAATATAACAAATCTTCTTCAGGTTTATTGAAAGTTAGAGCATGTTTTTTGTGGTACTGTCACGATTTGACCTGGTTGATTAACCTCATACTAAATAAGGACTGATTATGCAGGCCAGTTCTTTAAGTGAGTAAATCTGAATTAGGGTAAGTCTTACTCTTTTCTCGGTATAGCTCATCCCACACCAGAATAATTATGTTAAACTTAGTTTGATCTTCTTCAAGCTTTCCACAAGTTTGGTTTTGATGTGTTGGAAGTTGGAGTATGTCATTCAGGGCACCATCATGATGCCTTTTGATTAATTGATCTCAATCCAGTCAAAGTTGGATATGTAGATCAATCCTTTAGGATAGTAAATATAAGTTAAGATAAGTCTCTTGACTATTTTTTATCCTAGCACAACTCACCACACACTGAATAATGATATTTTTTTTTCTCAAGCTCGTTAGTTTCTGTTCATCTAATTCGGTCCTAGCAATAATTGGCGTATTTTCTAAGTAAATTCGGGTAAAGTTATGGTCTATGTAACCACTCCCTCGAGTCAATAACTACACATCTATGTGTTAAGAATATTGTACCTAGTTTAGTGTGGACTAAACTTGTATCGGTCGACAAGGTTAGCTGATGTTGGTGAGATATATGGGTGCAGTCATTTCAGTTCCTTAGACTAGTAAATTTATGATTGGTCTATGGGTGCCTTTCTAATCGTATAATATATTTAAAGCCTATATATGGATGATATTTTCTTCTCATTGGTTCGTCTATGTGGGTCCACGCCTTGGCCGAGTAAATATAAAGCATGATCAATGCAACTGCTCTATAATGAAGTAATTAAACACCTTAAGGTTAGGGCAGTTAGACCTGGTCTGGCCTTGATCATTCCTTTGCACTGGTTTAGCTTAAGATCCATTAAAAGTTGGAGTATGTCTTCCGACGCACCATCATGATGTAATATATTTTAATTTGAGTTAATGTGAGTCTCTCGACGATTCCTTAATTTATTTTAGCTTGTCGCACACTAAAGATATGATATGTTCCTTTCTTAGGTTCATAAGTTTTATTGATTTTGATATTGATCTCAACAAGAGTTGGCACCTTAGCTACGTAAATCTAAGATGAGTCTTTGTACAATCATTATAAACCTTAGGGTTAGGATTGTTTTGTTTGCCTGGTGATAACTAGATGAAAACAAGTCGGCATGGTTCTTCATTGTTTGGACAAGGCCCTCAATATGGCCCTCACACAAAGTAATTAGGTTCTTCATTGATTGGACAATGCCTCTGATATGGCCCTCGCTTGGAGCAACCCGAGTTCATTGCTTTTCTTGTATTTCTGGTGCAGTAGAAAAATACTTTGGCTAATGAGAAGTAAGTTTGAAGCAAACATAATCATTGACATGAACCTTTCTTGGTTCAGTCATTGAATACCCAAAAAAATATACATAGAATAATTTCTTTGTAGTTCAGTGACTTTGATGCCCGTGACAGATTTGATAAGTTAATGCTTTGGCTAAGTAAGTTTAGTAGAGAGGTTGTGCAATTACTCTCTAGTATTAGTCATTACACACCGCAAGATAAACTTTAGATTCACAAAACCCAATGGTTCTCTTCTAAGACTGATTGGTCAGCTTTTAAGATGGATGCAAGTCCCTGAACTTTCTATCTTAAGTTGATCACTTTACTAACTCTCTTTTTATGTATATGTCCCTATATTTCTATCATGATTTAGCCATCTCTATTCACCTCTCTAGTTAAAAGTGAGTTCCCGAGCCTTCCTTCTGCTACATGACACAAAATGATATAAAATTACATGAAATAATGCAATATAAAATAAAGTTGAACAAAATAAATCAAATCAATTTCCTTTCGATTAGCTCTTAGGTTAGATATGAATACGTGTGATTTTTTATCCTGATCTAATCACCCTTTGGTTAGATGTAAGTTTGTATGGTTTTCCATTCTAATTTAACCAGGTAAATATTTTTTTCCCTTCGATTAGTGATGTGTTAAAAGATTGTATGAATTTCTTTATGTTTTGCATATCTTTTTGAATTAAATTGCACTTTAAAGAAAAGAATTGTTTATGTTTCTTGCAGGTATAGTAGGTATTAAGAATGGAACGAAGTGGAAGGAACATGGAGCAAAAAGGAGAAGATTTGGAGAAAAAAAAACAGATTTTGTGAAGGCTATGGCCATGGCTCCAGGAGCTGGGCGCCTAGGCGTCGGTCAACTGATGGATGAGGCCATGGTGCCTAGATGCTCGACACTCGAGAGCAACCCGAGAGGTTGACACCTAGGTGGTAACTATTGGTGCCATGGAGCCAATCCTGAAGGCCTAGGCCATGGCACCAATCCTGAAGGCCAAGGTCATGGCGCCAAGATGGAGCGGCGTCTAAACGCCAGTACCAAAAACTGCACATTTTTGGGTGGTTCGAGCCACCTCCTCGGGGAACTTTGGGTAGTTTTTTGTAGCAATTTTTCAGAGGAGAATAGGAATGAATATTAGGACTTTGAAGTTCGTAAAAAAGATAGAGAAGGGTTAGAAGTTCTATGGGTGATTTGGGTGTCTTCCTAAGGTTAGAGAAGATTTTCATCTCTTGTGTTTGTAGAGTTCTAGGCTTGTTCTCTACAAGTCTAGAGGTGTGATTTGTGTTTATTTGTACTTTTAGTTATGTAAGGAGTTGCAGGAGAAGAGCAAGGACTTGGGTGGAGCATTCTCAAGGTCAATTGAGGAGAGAGAGGAGTATTTTTGTGGTTTGGAATTGTAGTTTTCTTAAACACATTTGTATGTTGGATTTCTTTGTTTCAATGCAATTTGGTGTTGTTTAATCCATGCTTACCGAGTAATTTAACTTGCTTTTCCTTGTGGTGATGTAATATATGTGTAGGAATGTGGATAGCATGTTGATTTTGCACTTAGTTTACTTTATCTGTGATGATTTTTCTTTTGCACTTAGTTTACTTTTCAATATGGCAGATTGATCTGTTAAATGTGTTGTTAACCCGTAAGGACTTGGAAGAGCTGCGACATGAACGACTAATAAAATTACGCTAAGCTATAGGGTATGAATCAAAGTACACTACAAAGAGATGTAAATGTTAGGAAGATATGTTTAAATGGTGCTAACTTGGAGGTTTCAGAGGTGACAATCTATAACCAATGCTAAGTTAAACTAAACTTCTTTATGCATTCAGAAGAGGGTAAACAAGCTTTATGCTCCTATTTGTCATAAATTCTATTTTATTTCACATTTCTTCCACATCCACTCTATAATTTTATCACTGCAAGGAAAAGTAACTTTAACATTTGGGGAACCAATTCACATAGAGTATATAGAATTTCTATAAGAGTAATTTTAGATTATTACAGTAGGATTGATAGCATAACTCAAGTATTTAAAATTTTCAAACTAAGAACAAATTCAATAGATTAGAATATTGTTCTATTTTAGATTCCCGTTGATTTTTGTGAGTTTGACACCCCGAACTGTTTTAAAGCTCTATATTACTGAATAATATGTATACTTGCATGAGAAATCCTAGTATGCAAGAATATCTAACTTCTAAAATTTAATGAAGTTGCTAATGAGTGGTTCAAGATTTCTGGTGCTATTACCAGGACTTATTAATTGTGATAATCGCTGGCGAATCAAGTTTTTGGCACTGTTGCCAAGGAATCAAAACAATAAAAAACTTAGGATAATTTTTAGTTGAACTATTAGGACTTAGATTTAGAATACTTTTTATTTGTACTAATTTTATTATTTGTGAAAAAACTTATTAGTTTCCCTTTAGAAGTGAATGCGTAAAGTATATCCAACGGAGCTTGAACCCTTTGATTATGAACTAGAGAGAACTATTAGGAAAATTAGAAAATAGAAAAAAAAAAGAAACAGAACTGAAGCTGAAATGTCTACTAATCAGCACATTGATTTAGATAATTAAGAAGAAATTAATGAAAATCAAAATGTATAAATACATTTAAGGGATTATGTAAATCCTACAACAGATGAAATACACTTAAGTATCCAAACTCTTGTTGTCGAAGCCAACACTTTTGAACTTAAGTCGCCTATCATCCAGTGCAGAATAACCAATTTGGGGGGACCCCGTAAGAGGATCCAAATCTTCATTTAGCAAATTTTTTAGAACTTTGTGCCATATTTCGTTACAACGGCGAGTCAAACAATGTGGTTAGGCTTAGACTTTTTCCCTTTCCCCTAAGGGATAAAGATAAAATATGGTTGAACTCATTAACAACTGAAACTATTAGAACATGGAATGAACTAGCCCAAAAGTTCCTAGCCAAATATTTCCTACCTTAAAATATGGTGAAATTGAGGAATGAAATTATATCATTTTGTTGGTATGAAGGTAAATCGATATATGAGGCCTCAGAGCGATTTAAGGAACTTTTACGAAAGTTTCAACATCACGCTCTCCCTGATTGGTTGATTGTCCAGACTTTTTCTAATGGGTTGGTAGGATCATTTTGATAAATTATCAATGTTGTTGTTGATGGCTCACTCTTGTCAAAGTTGTTCGATGAAGTCTATTCTCTAATAGAGGAGATAACTACTAACAATTTTCAATGGCCTGTTGAGAGAGTTAACCCAAAGAAAGTAGTTAGGGTCAAAGACACGGATGTGCTTGCAATTCTAACTTCGCAGATTGCAAATATATCTATGAAGTTAGATCCATTTGGGGCGAGTCAACCTCAGTTACCTCCAGTAATTGAGGAAAATTCATCTTGACAATTGATTGATACTAATGCTACATCATATGAGACTCTAAAAGCAATAAACAATCGAATCAACAATCCTTATTCAAATTTTTACAACCAAGTTTGGAAGAAACACCCAAACTTTAACTAGAATAATTATTATAGTGGTGGAAACCAACAATGGGGTAATAATCAAGTAAATCCTATGGGGAATTGCAATAATCAAGGAAATCCTAATTTTAGACCAAATTATCCTCTTGGCTTGACCAGAATCCTCAATTTAAGAAGAAGAAGTTGTCATTGGAGGAAGTTGTTTTGCAAATGGGGAATCAATTGTAGAGTCAAGCTATTGCTATAAGAAATATTGAGAATCAGTTGGGACAAATTGTTAACTCAATTAACAATCGATCTCAAGGAACTCTTCCTAGCAATACTGAGATTAACCCTAAGGAGAAAAATAGTGAGTGTGTTAGAGCTGTGAATTTAAGGAGTAGAAGAGAATTGAAGGATGCTTCTCAAAAGGAAGTTGTAGTTTAAAAGGAGACTGGGGAAACTAAAAAACCTTTGGAAACTATTTCCAATGACTTAAAGAAATCACTTTCTTTAACTAAGATTAATTTAGAAAGACATGCTCCTCCGTTTCCTCAAAGACTGTAACAGCAGAAATTAGATCAACAATTCTTGAGATTTTTAGAAGTTTTTAAGAAGTTAATGATCAAAATTACTTTTGTTGAAGCTCTGGAAAACATTGCCTAGTTACGTAAAGTTTATGAAAGACAACCTCAAAAAAAAAAGAGGAAGTTTAGAGATTATGAGACAGTTGCACTCAGTGAAGAGTGCAGCGCTATCCTTCAAAAGAAGTTTCCTCAAATGTGGAAGGATCTGGGAGCCTTAAAATCCCTTGTGCAATATGAGAAGGTTTTTATGACAAAGCTTTATGTATTCTTGGAGCAACTATAAACCTCATGTCATTATCTATTTTCAGAAGGTTAGACTTAGGAGAAGTGTCTCCTACTATTATAACTTTTTAATTGGTCGATCGATCAGTCACATATCCAAAAGGAGTTTAAGAAGATGTTCTCATTAAAGTGAAAAATTTTATCTTTCTAGTAAATTTCATTGTCTTAGACATGGAGGAAGATAAAGAAATTTTAATCATATTAGGTAGACTTTTTCTAGCCTCCGGAATAGAAATGAAAGATGTGCAGCAAAGTGAATTAACAATGAGATTTAATGATCAAGAAGTTACGTTCAATGTGTTAAAATCTATAAAAAACCCTTCTAAATAAAATGATGATGAGTGGCATCAAATGTATTTAATAAATTATTTATGCGGTAGTCATTTCTGTGAAAATTATGAAAGTAAAACTGAAACGCAAGATTCATGTGAGGAAAAGATTTTGGACTATGAATATGAGTATACTCTTCTACTTAATGATGATATACAATATATACAAGAGAAGCTTGAGGCTTTGAATACAAGAGAAAATACTAAACCTCTTGTTCCTTCAATTAAGGAACCCCTGGATCTCAAGATGAAGATACTTCTCAAGTACCTAAAATATGCTTACTTGGGAAAGTCAGCCACTTTACATGTAATCATATACTGAGATTTGACTCATTTATAAGAGGAGAAGTTAATGGAAACTCTGAGGAATTATAAGAAAGTTTTCGGATGGACCCTAGCTGATATTAATGGTATTAGTCTTTTTATATGTATGTATAGGATCCTGATAGAAGATAACCATAAACCCATGACTGATCCTCAAAGGGGATTAAACTTAATAATGAAAGATGTTGTCAAGAAAGAAATTTTAAAATGGCTAGATGCATGCATTATTTACCATATTTTAGATAGTTCTTTGGTAAGTCATATCCATTATGTCTCTAAGAAGGGAGGAGTAACAACTTCTATTAATAAGCAGAATGAATTAATTCCTAACAGACATGCTACTGGGTCACACAAATGTATTGATTGTCATAAATTAAACTCAGTCACTAGGAAAATCACTTTACTCTACCTTTTTTAGATCATATGTTGGATAGGTTAGTTGGTCATCCATACTTTTGCTTCTTATATGAATATTTGAGGTATCATCAAATACCGATAGCTCCAGAGGATCAAGAAAAAATTATATTCACAAGTTCTTATGAGACTTTTACTTTTTGAAAAATGCCCTTTGGGTTATGTAACACACCAGCAACATCTCAACATTGTATGATCAACATTGTATGATGTCAGATAGTAACCTAATTGAGAAAGGAATAGAACTTTTCATTGACGATTTCTTAGTTTTTGGCACTTTTTTGGCACTACATTTGACTCATGTCTGGATCATCTTTCCAAGGTTCTTAAATGCTGTGAAGAGAGTAATCTTTTTCTCAATTAAAAGAAATGTGAATTTATGGTCTTTGAAGGATTTTTTTAGGACATAAAATATCTGAGAAAGGGTGGAAGTCGACCCAGTTAAAGTTCAAGTAATTGAAAAACTGCCACCACCCATTAATGTGAGTGGAATTCAAAGTTTTCTTCGACATGCTGGATTTTAAAAATGATATATTAAAGATTTCTTTAAAATTGCTAAACCTCTGTGTCGTCTCTTAGAAAAAGGTGTTTTATTTAATTTTAACTATGATTGTTTTAAAGCCTTCAACGCTCTAAAAGAGAAACTAGTCACCGCGCCTATTATTGTTTCGTCTGATTAGGGAAAACCATTTGAATTAATGTGTGAAACAAGAGACTATATTGTCGGAGCAGTTTTAGGATAGAGACATGACAAACTCTTTAGGGATAAATACTACACTAGTAAGACTCTAAATGAAACCTAAATTAATTACATAACTACTAAAAAGGAGCTTTTGACAATAATATTTGATTTTGATAGATTTAGATCTTATCTGATTGGAACTAAATGAACAGTTCATACTAATCATTTTGTTATTCAATATCTCATGAATGAAAAGGATGCTAAGCTTCAATTGATTAGATGGGTCCTTTTAATTGAAAAATTCGAGATTAAAATAGTAAATCAGAAGACATTTGAAAATCAAATTGCAGATCATTTATCAAGACTTATTCATGAAAATTCTTGTGCTTATGAAGAAGAAATTAATGAGAATTTTTCTGATGAATAGTTATTAACTATTGATGAATGACATATTCCATGGTATGATGATCTAGTTAACTGTATAATTAGCAATATTATACCTTATGATCTATCATACCATCAAAGAAAGAAATTTTTCCACAAAGTTAGAAATTACTTTTAAAATGAACCATATTTATATAGAAAATGCAAGAATTAGGTTATAAGAAGGTGTATACCCATAGAAGAGAACTATGAAATGATTCAGAATTGTCATGATTTTGAATGTGGTGGTCATTTTGTTATATATATATATATGGAAGATCCAACCCGTGACCTAAGAGCACTTACAATGACCCCCGTCAACCAACAGGCCACGACTTATTATATATATATATATATATCAAAACTTGTGACTGATGCCAAAGAGTGGGTAATATTTTGAAGCGTGATGAAATTACTTTGAATTTCACTATGGAGATTAAAATATTTGATGTTTGTGGTTTAGATTTTATGGGACTCTTCATACCTTCATTTAGTAATTTATACAGTTTATTAGTTGTGGATTATATCTCAAAATGGATTGAGGCAGTGGCTCTATCGAAATGTGATCCTCAATGTGTTGCTAAATTTATAAAGAAAAATATATTTAAAAGCTTTGGGATGCCTAGGGTGATCATTAGTAATAGAGGGAGTCACTTTATTAAAAAAAATTGAGACATAGATATCTAAATATGGAATTAAACATCGATATGCCACAACATACAATCCCCAGACTAATGGTCTAGCAGAAGTGTCCAATCGAGATATTAAAAAGATCTTAGAAAAAAATGTCAAACCTAATATGAAAGATTGGTCTCTGAAGCTAGATGGCGCATTATGGGCCTACAGAACTGTATACAAGACATTAATAGATATGTCACCATACATGCTTATTTTGAAAAAGCTTGTCACTTACCAGTCGAATATGAACATAAAACTTATTGGGAAATAAAAGAATTTAATTATAATTTGAAAGAAATTAGTGAGAAGAGAATATTACAGTTAAATTAACTTCAGGAATTTAGATAAGAATCTTATAAAAATGTCAGGATTTATAAATAGCAAATGAAAAGGTGGCATGATCAAAAGATTCTTAGGAAGGATTTTGAGCCAGGACAGGAGCTTTTGCTATTTAATTCTTGATTAAAATTTTATTTCAGGAAAACTTAAGTCCATGTGGTCTCGATCATTTACTGTAGTAAATTTTTATCCATTTGAAGAAATGGATATTAAAGATCCTAAAAGTGGTAGAGAATTTAAAGTAAATGGACAAAGACTTAAACCCTGTTTAGTAAGAGAAATACCACTTTTGGATGAGATTTTAATGCTGGATTATCTCAAATGATATCTGATTTCATTGGGCTGAGGACGTTAAACTAAGCGCTTCTTGGGAGGAAACCCATATTGTGTAGTGTGATTGTGTTTCTAAGTTTTTTAGTGGTTTGCTAGGATTTGAATATTGTGTGTTTGTGTTTGTGAGATATCAAATCCTTAGTCTTCTCATTATGATTAGATTTTAATTTAGTTGATGGAGGTAGTAGGATTAATGTTTTCCTTTATACCTTAGTTCTTAACCAAGCATATGTCTATCTGGAGTCATGCTGAATTTATTCTTAGTATGAGTCCATCTCAATTCTTTTACTTCCTTTATCTGACGTTGTTTTCATTAAATAGTTTCCATAAACCTACTTGATGAGTAACCTGATGATGACCTTACCCTATTCATATTCATTTAGAGTACGCATACATTAGGGATGAGTTGATACCTAAAGTTGGCAACACATGAGCAAATATAACAAGGGTAATCTTGTTCATGGGTTCGACCCAACAAAAAGTTTGGAATGCACCCAATATATTTTTGTAGTGAGTCCATTAGAAATTGGAAGTGTTTATAGGGAGATGTGATGAGAAGGGGGTAGAGTAATCCTCACGTATCACTTATCTAGGATTTAGTGTTTGAACTTGTTTTGAGTGAATTAATTTTTTGGGGAGGAGTAAATATGACTAACTAAATGACCAAAACCAAATCTGAGGTTTGCACACTAAAAGTGAAGGCCCTAACTAAATAGGGCCTAAAGCTGAACCGATGCTTAGGAGCCGGTTACTTGGTGTCATGGCCCCAGACAGAAGAAAATTTTGTAAATGGCAAGGACATGGCATCACAATTGTGATGCCTAGGGTGTCGGGCCTTCTTCTGCAAAAAATTGCCTAAACCGGTCGATTTAGGTTATTTCCATAGTTCACTTCCTCCCCGACTCTCCTTCGGTATTTGAGGGCGACACTTAGGGTTTTCCTAAACTGTGGATTGGAGCTTGATTCGTGAAGC
>NW_018164829.1:602998-620565 GCF_001263595.1 Phalaenopsis equestris | reverse complement strand
GGGGGGGTGGAGGGGGGTAGAAATCACTTCTTGGAGGTAAATCTCGCCTCCTAAGCTTGGATTTTTCTTCTTCCACTGAATTTTTTTGAGATTTTCAAAAATTTGGAGATTTTTGGGGAAATATTGATTTACCCCATAGCTTGCATATTGTATGCACCCACTATCAAGTTCTACCTCTCATTTTTTTTATCATGGCTCCCAAAACCAAAATCAAACCTATGCCAAAATTTAACTCCAAAAGTTTGTAAACCCCAAAGCTCAGGAGAAATACAACGAACAGTTGAGCTCCAAGAAATTAATTTCTGAGGGAGTTTGTGAGCCCTGAAGCATTTGTGGAAAGCTTTATTTATTTATGTACTGATGATGGATGTACTGGACTTATATATATTTTGTTGTTATGGATATTTGTGGTTGTTTGTTGTTTTCCCGTTGAACTTTTTAGTTTAATTAATATTTTGTTATTATGGGCTTATTTTTACCTGCTTGGATGTTTAGATTTTCTTTGTTGTAGTTTTTATTCACCCCTCTTATTTATTTATGCTTGTTACTACCTACCTGTATAATATACTTTAAATTGTTATTCTTGCAATATACACATGTTGTAGGTGGAATGAATGTAAATTCCTCTCTACTTATATTTATGTATTCAATGCTATACATGTCAAAAATCAAGTTTGCGGAGAGAGAAAAAGTTTTTAAAATTTAACTTTATTTGTCCTTAGTAGACTAAATTCAAATCTGATACCACCTTAAAATAACTTGGTTTTGTTTTTAGATTACTACAATTTTGATTTTAGAAATGATATAGAATGTTTAGTTGAGATTCGATGTAAATAGGTTTGTTCTAGAGTTAAGGTATTTTGTAGGAAATAATTAGGAAAATGATTTTACTATTTATTGTAGAAATGAGTTTAATATTTGAAGAAAACTAGCATTCTTAAATTTATACTTTTAAAAGAATTGAGCCTCTGTTGAACTCTATTTTAAACTAATATTGATAATTTCAAAAGTGAATGGAAGTGATGGGTTTTCAACTTTAGGGGGAGGATAATGAAAATCAAAACTATTAAAGGCTTATTCAGATATAGTAATCATCACATTAAAATATTAAGGATTGAAAGTGATCCTAAAAAAAATATATAGAAAAGTAAAAAAGGAAAGAGAAAAGATATGAAAAGTGAGGAGAAGCTTGAGGAAAAACCTAATTAAATATCAGTTTCACTTGAACCTTCTTAAAGAAAAAAGACTTAGATACATTCCTAAACTTGTTTTCATTAAAAAAAAATGTATTAGTGATATTTTTATCAATTGAGTGCTTAAATTATGTTTTTATACTTTTTAAGGATCCCAAGTTTTAAAAATTTTAGTAATTTTTGAAGTAAATAGAAAAATCAGGATTCCTAAGTTGAATACAAGATGTTCTTACACCCTAGCACAGGTTGATTCACTAAAATTTCTCTTAAGTTGCACTACGACATTTCCAAGGCAAAATTGTAGGAAAATTTAACAAAACTGACTACCTCAAATTAACTGATCTGGTTTTTAAATTTATAGTGTTACTTGAGGACAAAAAATATTTAATTTTTGGGGATTTTGATGTGTGAAAAGATTGCATGAATTTATTTATGTTTTGCACTTCTTTTTTAATGAAATTGCACTTTAAAGAAAGATATTTTTTGTATTTTTCTTATAGGTATAATAGGTATTAGGAATGAAATGAAACAGAAGGAACATGGAGCGAAAAAAGAGAAGATTTGGAGAAAAAATAGGTTTTGTGAATGCTGAGGCCATGACACCAAGAGTTGGGCACCTAGGCGCCAGTCAACTAAAGGATGAGACCATGACGCCAAATCAGAGTGGCACCCAGGCGCCCGACACCCAAAAGTAACCCAAGATGTTGACGCTTAGGCGTCAACCACTGACACCATGGTGCCAGTTTTGAAGGCCAAGGCTTTAGCGCCAAAATGGAGTGACACCTAGACACCAGTATAAAAAAATGCACAATTTTTTGCGATTCAAGCCACCTCTTCGAGGGAGTTTGGGTAGTTTTCAAAGCAATTTTCAAAGGAGAATAGGGAGGAATATTAGGACTCTGAAGTTCATGAAAAAGAAAGAGTAGAGTTAGAAGTTTAGTGGGTGATTTGGGTGTGTCTTCTTATATATTTCATTTTTTATAACTTTTTAAGCATTTAGAGGTTTTAATTTATTTTAAAATTAATTATAAACTAAATTATTTAATTTATATTTTTATTAAATTATTTTCACTCTACTAAGTTCAGAGGTTTTTTTATTTTATTTTTGTAATTTTCATTTATCAAGTTGTGATTTTTTAAAATGGTTTTAATATTTTCTTGATTTAATTAAATCAAAAAATTTGATTTTCCTACTTATCCACATGACACTGGCTGGATTCTTAGAGTCGTCCAAAGGTCATATGGTGCTCCGTTGTCCACGCAAGCCACTGAGGTGGCAAGGATATACTGTTCCACTGTTTCACCATTTTATAATTTGAATTGATCAGAGCCATATTTTTTAAATAGTGCGGATCAGACAACGCTTTGTCATCATCCCAAATGTGATAGAAAGTGCGCACCACACACTTCCTAGAGTTAAAATCTCGAGCTATAGTGCACTAAAGCTCATTTTGATTAATCCTATAGCTTTATTTAAGCCTAGAGATTACATTTATGTGGCAAAGTAGGCATGAATTTCATGTTTGTTTCACAAAAGACCAAAATCATGGGTAGTTTGAAGTTCTCGATCATCACCTGAGTCCAAAAGGGGAGGTCTCAATTGGAATGGTTGGAAAGCTTCGACATGGTCATTTGCACCTCCTCCAAGCTTTAATTTGAATTGAAATTGACGTATTGTATGCTCTAGACCAAATGTGAGAGCGAGTTGGTGTTGGGATAGGCTAGATGGTGTGAGGCAAAGGGGATTTGAATGGGAAGGTGGTTAGTTTTGAGTTTGTAATGGTTTGAATGTGAGGTCATGAAATTTCCTAGTTTTAGTTGATGAAATCAGTGTCGTGGAGTGGTGGGATGATGTGCCTCTAATGTGTGTGTTTTTTTTCTGCGTGTTTTATGTCAATTCAATTCCTATGAGACGGTGTCAAAAACTTGACCCAACCCGTAATTACACAGTAATTTAGCTTTCAAAAGAAGACCAAAAACTTGACCAAATTTATATTTAGCAACTAATATACAAAATTGAAATATTATAAAATATAGCAAATAATTCACATTTTATGGACATATATTATGGATTCTACGCGAGTGCACGTATCGCTTTAAGTAATATAGGACTTTCTGATTAAGCCACGAATATTGATCCCACGAGGAAGCGAGGAAAGATATCCTTGGTCAAATTCTAGTCTACTACTATTAGTCCTTAGTTTGGAATGTCGATTAAAATGGTTTTTTATCTAGCAACTACTCGTAAATGCGAATGTTAAATGTAAGGATAGTAACTATTCCTAAATGTAAATATTAATTCTAAAGATAAACCCTTTTTAAATGAATTGGTTTGGAGAATTTAGAGATGTTAAAAACTACTATTCTTATGTAATGAATTGGAGAATATAAAGGAATGAGATACATTAAATATTGTATGTGCCAACAAATAGATCCCAAATAGGAGCAATTTTAATTCTCTACCGTGATTCAGTGTTATAGAAAATTATTGGCTAATCTCAGGTTTAGTCCCTAAATCTGTGGTTAGGTTTGGAGGATACTGGCTCTCACTACAGAACTCCCACTTCCCTTCCCCTGAAGGCTAACACTCGCTTTAGTTCTTAAAATCTATGACCAAATTGAGGATTTTAGTCTGTCACCCTAAAATTTCAAATTATATGCCCAACAATATATATATTTCCCTATATGTTTGCACTCAACCCCCATGAACTTCACCATCCATGGAATTTGAATGTGGTTCCACTTTGTTGTACACTACACCGCCCTCTTGGGTCTTAATGCAATTACAACAAATTTTAACACTACAACAGACCCTTATTGTAATGTAAATGAAGTGCAAGTAAAAACCATCACATTTATAATTAAAAATTCTTCAAGCATGTATCCCAATATCCTAAACATGAATTCTACTCATTGCAAAGGAAAATTAAAAGCAAAATAATGGCATGATCTTCTCATGCCACTATTTCTAAAATGGAAGAAAGAGTAGGAGAAACATATCACAAAGCACGAAGAAAACACAACAAAAAACTTCATTAAATCAAAGCAAATTCAATAGATAAGTGTTTACAAAATCATAAGATAATGAAGAACACATTATTTAGTTTTTTTCCTGTTGAAAGAAAGATGAAAATCTCTTCCACAAAGTCTTTTGCTGATCCATGCAATGCTAGAACATTCTCTTACAGATTCTCTCAAAATCCCCTCACTAATCTCTTCAAAAAGGTAAAAATCTATATTTCTACTCATATTCTAAGATCTCTAAACATTCTCCACATTTTTTCACTCACACACACCACTTTTTCTAACACAAAAGCACTCTATTATATTGTAGGGATGAAGAATTTACCAAGAGATGCCTCAAGCAACCTCCCAAAAAGTGTCCAAATACACTGAATCTTTTAGAAATTCGCCCAGGATCGCGTCCAAACCATCTCAGGCGCTGTCACCACCATTTTGGCATCGCTTTCTGCAGTCTGCGTAGCTCCACAAATTTGCTTCGTTTGACTCTGTTTTAGCTCCGTTTTCCCCATTTCAATTGCGTTACGTTCCTAACAAATAGACTTACAAAATAAGTATAAAAACAAATAAGTAGACCTACAAAATAAGTATAAAAACAACCTTTATTTAAAGTGTAATTTCATTCAAAAATGTGTGAGAATTGTAAAAGAGATTAAGCATAGAAAGACATATCGAAATGTGCTAGGACATAATTTTATTTCTTGCTCATTTTTGCTCCAAATTACACCGATTTTGTTTCTTTTTCTCCAAACCTCCAGTTATTGTCCCTCAAACCAAACATATGCAAAATACTTTCCTTTAAAGTTTAATATCATTAAAAGTCATTAAAATTGAGCATAAAATATATATGAAAAAGTAGTCATTTTTTAGGCGTATCATAGGAATAGCTTGGAAATGGTAAGGATGAGCCGCTAAGTTTTGTGGATTTAATTTTGGTAGCAAGGTCATTAGGTTTGGCTAAGGGATTATAAAGCTTAGACCACTTGGAGTGCTCTTGGGTTGGAGCTCTTATGGCCATGGGAGGCCATAGGGGAGCCTGAGGAAGCTTGGAGATCTTCTGTGAGCTTGTCTGAGATTTGGAATAGCCTAAGAAGAGGCATTAGGTAAGGGGAGAGAGCTTTTCCATTATTTAAAGTTTTAGGCATGGTGAGCACCAATGGTGGTGGAGGTGGCATGGGGGGAGCTAAGGTTGATTAGGGAGAGGTTGGGCTTGGTGGTTAAGCTCCATTTTAGTCCCTTGGTCTCCGATGAGTCGATTTAGGTGTAGCTTGATCATGTTGAAACTTGGCGGATTTTTGGAATTTAGCATCATGGATTTTGTCTTATAGTGTTTGTCTTAAGCTTAATTAAATCCTTATTCCATTTGGTTTTCTTAGTTGGTTATTGAGTCATGTCTTAGTTTAGGGTAATGGAGATTGGGTTTGAATTTTGGGTTATGGGCCTTTGAGCTTGAACTTTAGGATTGGATTATTAAGATTTAGGTTTTAGTTTATGCTAACTAAGTTCCTTAAGTTTAGTTTTACATGTCAATTTCAGTGATCTTTACTTGATATCTAGAGTTTAGGGTTTTAATTTTGATTTGATATATTTGATGAATTTGGGTTGCATTAATTTTAATTCTGCTTATGGTACATTTAGTTATTTTTAATTTTAGTGTTCAATGAATTTTTAGGGTTAATTTAATTTTATTTGCTTGGTTGATTTAACTTTGGTGTTTAGTTTTAGGTTAGTGATTTATTTAGTGAATTAGGTTTTATTGGTCTTAAGTTTAATTGATAATTTTACTAGGTGTTGACTGTCGGTCGATTTGTAGTTATTTTGGAAAATATATATTTTTGTTTAATAAGTATAGAATTTTGATTTAAGAAATATGTTTTAATTTTAGAAAATGAGACCATGGGATCTCATATATCTAACAGTTTAAATAATCGAGCTTAATACTACAAATGATAGTCATCGTGAGAGATAAGTGTATCACTTGACGGTGGGCTCAATTATGTAAACTAAGAAATTTATGACATCCGCTTAGTTTGCTAAATTTGTATCTAACAATTCCCCTATCTTATATAAAGACTCGATAGTGTTTAGATTATCTTGGTTCCTAATTTCCTATAGAGGCAAGCCATTATAGTTAATTAGAGCTTAGACAATCGAAGTCGCCTAAGAAAACTCTCGATTAAGATCAGAGGTTTCGCCAAATTTCGAGGAGAACCTCACTGACCTCCCAAACTAACCTATTGTTTGGCTTTATGTTTTGTAAATAAAATTATTTACTATTTACTTTTTTCATTCATTAAAATTAAGGCATATATTTGCATAATATATGATCATGCAAATAGTCTGGGAAAATATGAGGGTTTACGTCGTACCGAACAAACAACCTTGGAATTCTAGAAAGAGTTAAAACTTCTATTGCACAACACGATTATGCAAAAGCCTAAAAGATAGAGTTGTGATTTACATCGTGATAAATGAACTACCTCGAAGTCTTAGGTAACACTAAGAAAAGTTTTATTGAAGATCATCCTTAGCTTCATGTTTCATCTGGATCGTCATCTAAAGTTGTCTGTCATTTGCTTGCAACTTCGTTGTTTCTCTTGTGAACAACTCTTTTTGGGTTCTTCATTATAGTGTTTGGCTTTATCAAGTTTACTTGAGTTGAATAGGTTGTTGTTATTGTCAAGTCATTGAGTTCTCTGTAGATTTCCTCCTAAACAGGTGGCCTACTATTCTCTACCTTGGGGTTTTTTTTAAGGTATAATAAGTATCAGAATAATTTTGTTGCATGAGTAAGCAAGATATGTACAGTAAAATGTGGTGAAATGGAAAATGTTAGTGTGTTCATGCCGCCTTTGATGGAATTGCAATGGCCACAAGCATCAAATATTTTTTTAACGTAAATATGTGGTATGTTGACATGTATATTTGCATAAAAGTAATTGGCAGACATATATGAAAGACTAAAACTAGACATTAGTATTTCGAGTTAGGGATAGGCTCAGATTTATCATTTCTGAAGAACTTCGTAGGCAACCATCAACAATCTGCGTGTATAAAGTCCAACGTCGACTAGAAATTACCAGAAAGATGATCAAAGGAGGGCAGTTCTTAGCCCTAGTCCAAGTAACCGACAAGTGGACACTTAGAAAGTAACACTCAAAATTTATAATTCGTCATGCATAAAAGTAAGGTAGATTTTTATTGAGCTACCAAAATATTAGTTTCACAAGAAATATAGTTGTTTTGTCATTGTATTATATATTTTGTAAATCAGACTATCCACAAGTCAATTATACTGTCGAGCCAGAACCACCGGTAACCTCGGAAAATAATGGTTATTTCTTGTCATATGTCGGTGAATAGTAGTACCAATCTTGTACCCTTACAAGGTCCCTGGGTCAGGAGAGACAATATTATTTTGCCATCCCGAATTTATCACCAGATGCCTTTGTCATCACCACCCATAACACCAACACATCTAAATTATATGTCAATCTGATGGTCCATAAAAATTTTCATGCTTCACATGTCTCCAATTAGCAAAGAGAGTTTATGCATAAGGTTTTAAAGCCCAAACCCTTGAGCATTGGATATTACTATGGGTTAAGTTGTTACGGGATAATTCTCGCTAATACGTGTTAATTTAAAGGGGGCTTGAATCATATATTGGCGAGTCTTTATGATTTGAGGATGATTTTCCTCAACAAATTATAATAAGCTTAAATATCCTATGGAATAGTCTACAACTTTTAAAGGTATTCAGAGGATTACTCTGAGCAACTTTAAAATTTTTTGGACTATTTCAAGTTCATTTGGTCTTACTATTTTATTATGTTGATCAACACATGTTGAATTAAGAGTTATATTATTATAACTTAAATTGTGCTTAGTGTAAGTTTGTTAATATCTTAATCAACTCATGAGTAAGGCAGATGGTCAACTTCCAATGTATTATGACTTATGTAGGTAAACACTGTTGAGCGTGTGTTCATAGTAATTTAAAAATTTTGCACCCTTTCCCCTCAATTGGGCTTTAGCTTGTAGTTTTTTAAAATATTTCATTATCACAATGATTTTCTTCTTTGAATATTCCTCAAATGATATTAAATTAAGCCCAATTCACTACCAAATGTTGAAGGGTAAACTTGTAATTTTTGAATAGGTTAATGAAGTGTGCCTAATCTTTATTGAAAGGATTGGATTTTGTTTGACCATTGGTTGTGGGTTCAAATCAGTGGTTTGCAGATCTTCTAACTCATACCACTCACTCTTACATCATCCAAATCTTCATTCACCTATGTATAATAATTCAATTAATTACAATTTTACCCCTTTTTAGAAAATTTCATGGATGGGTTACTACCCAAATTACCATTTCTGTTTCAATCACTTTAGTGAGTCATTTATCATAAATTTTATCTCATTTCTCTTTGATCCAACTTAAAATTAGGGTTAGGGTGTAAGATTCTCAAAATTATCATCATACCTTTAGAGTTAATACCCCCATAACTCTTGCTTTTATAGGGTCTTTTTGGGGCATGCATCCACGCTGCCCTTGCTGTAGGAAAGCAATTGCAGGGAAGCTGATTGTTTGTTTGGTGCAGCTGTGGGGCAGCTGTTTGAGGAAAAATGACAATGTTGCTCATGTTTGGTAAAATTGTTTAAAAGAAGATTGTAAGAGCCAAATTTCTGAAACTTCAGACGTCGAAATTCATTTCTAAACAAAACAAAATGTTCAGATACACCACTCACTTAACATTGAGCCCTGAAAAGCATAAACATGAAACTTTTAAGGCTAAATTTTAATTACAAAAAAGTTCAAAATTACAGGTACACATCTCACATCACAGTGACGTTCAAGAGAGTAAAAAAGAAGTCTAAAATAATTACAATGACAGATAATAAGATGATTATGTTATTTTTAACATTGAGATCATGTAGCTCTCGTGCTAGACTTTCCTCGAGTGATGCTCTCCATTCCTGATCATTGTCGTCAGGGGAAACTTCGAACCATCTGCCCAACGAAAGAAGTTACACTGTTCTGGGATGCTCTGTGGGCAATTATAGAAATTTCTCCTGTATCTGTGTGGTTGACGTGACGTCAAAAGGGAAGTTTGGAGGTCATAGTAGCAGACCAGTCATCGGGATGTCCCGGAAATTCTTGAGCTCATGTTTTCCTGATTACAACAGTAGATGAAATAATAGTGAAATATTATTAGTATAAAATGGAATAGTACAACAAATCATTTCATTCAAAATACTCAAACTAATTGTCGAACCTTAGTGGAAACTTAAGGACTTTCTTTCTTTCTCTTACAAAAGTACGGTAAGCCATTGTAAAACTTTCCACAAACCCATAAACTTATGATTTCTCTTTGAAGAGTGAAGCGTAACAAATGAAATAACACAGAACAAAGACACCCACAAAACTGAGATCATGAGGTGCCAAAATGAAACTATCCAACCACTGAAAGGCATAATTAAATGCAGATACATCCATATTTTCTAAACAAGCACATTCACCGAGCAATTTAACATCAACACAAATGTTATCCAAGCTACACCATGATCAAAGATAACATAGAACAAATATTTAAAAAACATAGTAAATTTACGTGGTTCGGTCAAAGTGAACTACATCCACAGGAAAGGATTCAAACATCTTTATTAAGGCAATAGAAAAAAAGTTACATAACTTCCAATCAACAATGACTCCTTGCCATAACCAACCTATAAAAGAACTTGAAAAAAAATTTTTGGGGCATCTTCATACATTCCATCCTTTTGTACTACATACAATCTAAGGAAAGTGTACGAATTATAATTTTGTCCTCTTGATAAAGTAAGATAATGCCTTCCATGTAGCTGGCAGAATCTGACAGATTGGATCAACAAAGTTATCCAAACTAGCTCTCCCCACAGACAGAAGAATTTATTCCAATAGATTTTTCTTATTGTTACAGAGCAAAGACAATTCCCACAAACAGAGATGAGATAATTTAAGGTTGGGCAGCAAAGAAACAACAGCTACAATTAGCAAAATACAATATACTGCACTTGATTTTGCCATGAGTTACTTAAGGAAAATTGACAAACATGCTCTTCAAATTCCGCTCAACTTGAAGAAACGGGATTAATTTCTACCTACCAATCTTTCTCCATCTTCTAATATTGAAATATAGATAGAGCATGAGAAAGAATTTGATCAGATTTTAACAATAAATTTATATGCAGAACTCATCTAGCCACATAACATATGCAGCAGATAGCAACTGACACATTTCGATAGAGATGAGAAAGAATTTCCAGGTACGGATTTAATATAAAAAAGCTCCCGAAGCAAAATATGATCCGATTTGAACACAAATTTATACGCCCAACTTGTCACAGTTCATCCAAAGCTGCACCTGCTCCATCAAACTAATCCTCCAGTACCTGTAATCCCTTTCTATTAAGCGCCGTATGCCTATGTACTCTAGATTGGAGAACAAAGCTGCATTGTAAATCTATATTGCAGAGTATATGCCCTTTTAAGAAAATAATGAATATTTACATGACACTGCAAATGTTAGATATGTGAACACATAAGAATATTGTGGCAATTTCTTGTTATTCATTATGCTTTTGGAAGATTTGCATACATACCACACAGTTCATATGTAGTAACATATCTAAAACCTGAACTTTACAAATTACATATATATAAATATCAATAAGTTCAATCTTATGAAGCTGTATAAGAAGCCTCAGCTTTATATCAATAAGTTTCCATGTTTTCTCATCTACCCAAGCTATATAAAGATTTTCAAGCAGAAAAGAATGGCTGCAGCCACCACCACTGAATGAATATAAAAACTTTTGATTACCATTGCAGTATACATACCAATGCAATAAGATTACAACCATGGGATAACAAGCATAGCATAGTATCTTAAATATTGGAGTTTGCAATCCCCTTTCCAATGTGAAATAGAACTCAAGTTTCAAGTTCCAGATAAAACCACTTCAATGAATATTTTACTATGTAATTTAACTATGTATCATATACATACATAACATTGCCATGAAAATTTGAACATATCCTTTCAAAAAAAATTATATTTAAAGTTTAAATTTTCTTCATTTTCTTAACAGAACCATTACAAAAATTTGATACCACGAAGTGCAACATTTTGTTATTTAGCACTAATTACACAGACAATATTCACCCTCCAACCAATTCATTCATAATCTGTTCTCAAGCGGTCGCCATTTCATTTGTACCTTCCCCCTCCTTCGTGCAAATGGTGGAATGGTCGTTCTCCCCTCATGGAAGAGACTGACCGATGCGGTATTCAAATGCTTCAGCAGGCAATTCCTATTTCTCTTTGGCACTGTGGAAGTCAACATCAAATCGATATGGGTGTCGCCTAATGAAGTAGTGCAATGCCATCATGGCTATAACAATTTGTACCTATTTGGGAAATAGGTAAGATGTCATATCGCGCAATATCACCCATTTTTTCTTCTAAATGTGAAATTTCCTCTCGATGACCCCTCTCAATGATGAATGTCTTTTGTTGAACATCTCCTTCCTATTTTTGCGTAACATTGCTTGCTCTTTCATAACATTGCTTGCTGGTATATGGTATCTGGTGTCAGGGATGGTGTCAGGGAAGGGTTTAAGATACCCTCGCTGCAATGGATAGCCGACATCCACCAAATAATACTTTCCTGTAAAGTGTTCCAGCTTCAGTTTAACATATAAATTGAAAACCAAATGAATGTCGGTAAGCAATGTACCGGGAGGTGAGTGAGGGAAGTTGTAGTGAGGATTTTTTGTAGCACTCTTGAAAATTTTGCTGTCGTGCGCGCTACCCTGCTAGCCAGGCATGATGAACGTAAAACACATGTTGAAGTCACAGACTGCCATGACATTCTGCATCGGAGTTCCAGAGTGTCCAATAAATGCAATCTTCTCATCATTTGAAACACGTGCATCAACGTGCATACCATCTATTGTGCCAATGCAATCCTAAACAAATAGCTTCACTTAATTATGTGAGTAAATGATATTGTAACTTTGAACAATTGAAAGTTGAAGAAGTACTTTGAAGAAATGCATGTGTCGTGCATCGTGCCTAATCTTCATCGGAGTTTGTGAAAATGTTGGGCATGTTGTCTTTATGACGTTCTTGGACAGGCTAACCAGAGCAGTCAAACCCATTGAGAAATATTTGTTTATCATCTCCAATGAGTGTTGAAAGCATTCCATTGCAGCACGAATTGACTCGTTCTATGATAATATGTACAGAGTCAATGCCAAGACCTCATGGTCAGTCGTCCTCGATGACCCATGTAGGCCATGATATCTACTCAGTTCTGCTAGTAGATCTCTAAAGACTTCCTGCGTCATGCAGAACATGTTACTAAATCTTGTTGAATGCCCTGTTAGCATTTCTCTTACCCATTTATCCTCGATATGATATGATGTGTAACACGGAAAGCATGCAATGTATTTGTTGTAATATTCTATGACCAAGTTAATTGTTGTAGTTCTCCTTTATTGTCATTCTTATTCTGGGTTCATGCTGATGTTAATTGTACATGTAACCCCAAATGTGGGATTATCACTTATTAAAATCTGTACCAAATGACAACACAAGCATTGTATATATGTATGAAGTAGCAGTAAAAAAACAGAATATGACTACAAATATATTATAGTAAAATCTCAGGGCTTAAAAGCAGCTAAATAAAATGTTTCTAGCAAAATTAAAATGTCTCACACAAAAACAATTAAAATAAGATTGTCTTAGAGCAAATAAGAAGTTCTAAAAAAACAAGGAATGATAGCAAATTGTCTCTAAATAGCAAACTAGGCATATGTGTCATTAATTCTCTCTGCGGGCATAAAAATGGTGTAGATACGCCACCCGCCGTTATTTTGCAATTGCAGTGAAGAAATCTCTTTGTACGGAATCCTAAAGCAACTCCACAGCAAAGTAGAATAGATCTACATCCTCTGCAATCTTAATATCATCTTCTAATATTTTCATAACTTCGTTAATAGAAAGTTTCTGCTTTATGAGAGGCGTCATTGGAAGAGTCCATCAAATCTGATATCTAGTTCCTGATAGAAGATGCTCTACCCATTTTTCTACTCATCACACGAGCACGCTTCGAAAGAGTCATGGACTGGATTTCAAAAATATCCTGACTGTGGAAATTGGGTGGATCAACAGATAAGCTAACAACCACCTTTTCAGGGGTGCAAACAATTCCCGTCTCGCTTGGAGTGCAAGCATATTTTCCTATTGCAAATACTCCGCTAAACATTTGGTCCAATTTCTCCTCAAACTCTGATTCTAAACCAGCGACTTTGAATTTCTTCGCTCTGGGTACCACCTAAAGAAAAGCATTTAAACCATTTTACTGAAATGAATTATATGACATAAATTATAGGGAATGAAAAATTCCTTACCGCAAGTTTTTCTGTCCATCACTCCTCCGGTGCATCAATTGTTTGCTTGACCGGATCCCAACTTAAGCCCGTGGATCCTCTTTTCAAATCTTTTCAAAATTTCCAACAGTTGATCCCATTTGCTCTTTAGTTGCAACTGTCGTACTCTCTACCAGTACGTTTCTTGAATTTTTTTATAATATTTTATCACCCCTCCTTATTAAAGAAAGTCGTAGGTCTATTTCCTATTTCAATTTCTTTTAGGCAAAGGTCACAAAATATAATTTTTGTGTCTTTTTCCCACAGCGCAGGTGTACTAAGCTCTTCACTGTTATTAGCTATCTTACTACTATGATAAAGATGAACATTGGAAAGGAATAGTGACACTATTTAGTAACTTGCTAGTCACTTTAATGAAATCAACATGAATAATAAATAACATTTAATAACAGTAAACAAATAAACAAGTTAAGTACCCATAAGAAGGACACAACAATTAACGTGGTTCGATCAAACTGACCTACATCCACGGGAGAAGAATTAGAACTCTTTATTAGCAATAAAAGTTAACATACATAGCTTACAACCAACATTTGACCCCTTTACATAATAAAAAAATGAAAGAACTTAAAAACAAATGTTGGGGAACTTTCATACATACCATCTAATTTGACTACATACCATACCATCAAATTTCATCACTTATTTTTCCTCCCTTTTACACAAGTAAAGTAATGCTTTCCATATAGCTCCACGAATAGGGTAAAGGGGATCAACACGTTGATCCAAACATGCCATTAGCTTCTCTCCCAAAATGTGGAACCTCTGGGAAATTTTTTTGAAGTAAATAGCTTGGGAAATGAATATGTTAATATGTTCACACGACAACATCTTTAAAGATGAATATGTTAATATGTTCACACGACAACACCTTTAAAAATATGGGGAGCTAATAAGAAATATTCCTCACTTGCATATGTACTTTTATGTAACAACAATATTGAAAACAATTCAATCCAATTTGCCAATACCTCCATTACGCTTGCCATCAATTTTAGCCAACGAAATAAACCACCTAACAATAACAGATAATGAAACAAGTAGTGATAAACAAAAATACATCCATTTTGCTAATTCCTCCATTAGCAATCCCCATGATGTTGATTCCTCCACCTAACAATAACAGATAATGAAACAAGTAGTGATAAAAAAAAATACATCCATTTTGCTAATTCCTCCAGTAGCAATCCCCATGATGTTGATTCCTCCATCATCACATTATTTACAAAAATGAAAAACAACATTGAAATTTCACCCTTCCAATATACACATTAAAAGCATTTTTTTCGGATTACTACCACCTTTAACAATAGTACCAGCATTAACAATAGCATTAAGGGAAATTCCTCCATTATTCTAACAATAGTGCCAGCATTAACAACATACCTGAAGGCCAACTTAACAGAGCAACCACAAAAATAAAAGCAAATTCCATATCCATACGTACTGCAGACATAAAAGTAAATTCCAGATCCATGTACGAGCACGAACAAAATACCTGAAGGCCAGCTTCACAGAGCAACCACAAATAAAAGAAAATTCCACTGCAGTTAGAGGAATGTTAAAAAATGCGCACAAACTAATTTTTCAAATCTAACTGGAAGCATAACCCCAAAGAGAATAATGTCTACCCACCACAAAATCTAACAGGAGAGCTAAAATAGGGCCACGGGGTGGTCTTTTTCGTGATCGAACAGCCAACCTAACCCCATAAGGCACTCCAAATTAACCCAACAATAGATCTAACCTTTGAGATAAAACCAAATTCCAAATCTAAGGAAACCCTTACGAAACATGAACAAAGATGAGAAATAGGTTTCTTACCCTTGTTGTGCGTTAGATGTAGATCATGAGAACAGGGAACAGGAAGAGAAGGATGAGAAGAAGAGAAAGGAAGACGCACAGGGCTAGTCGTCGACCAAGAGAAGAGGAGGGGAAGGGACGAAGCTCGCGGCTTCTCTCCAATCTCGCTTGATAGGGCAAAGGGGCAAGGGGGTAAAAAATGCATTTGTAAAGATGGGCCGCACCTATTACTTGGCTATCGGCTTTCGCTCGACACCGCGGGAAACAACGGCAGACCCGCCGAAACAAACTCAAAAAAAAAAAGAGGGTGGGGCTCAATCTAATGACCATGAAATTTCATTGACCTTTTACTTATGGGTTAATTAAGGCATTAGAGATGAAGTTATATTTTTTATGAAATTTAGTTATTTTCTATAATTATTTAAACCCATGATTATGAATTTTCAATGGTAATTAATTTAATTATCCAAAATGGGCCCCCTGGTCTTAAAAAAATTTTGTGTTGTTGTTAAAAGTCAAAAGACCAATCAGAGCAATTTTCATGATTCTTTTGGATTACATTTTAATTTTATAATTTTTAATTGATTTTAGTGAGAAAATAAGTAGAAATAACTTTTTTAACTTCAAAATAAACTTTTTTTTTATCTTTGATCCTTCTAACCTCAGTGAACTCACCAAATTTTGTTTTGTATTTTTTTGACTTTTTATTTTATTTTTTATAATTTTTAAGTAAATAATTTATAGAATTAAAAAAATATATATTTTGATATCGAAAATACATTATTCTATTTTTAAAATTTTATGGGGACATCTTAAGATTACTATCTCTAATTAGGAGAAATTTTGTGATATTTTGAATTATATTAACATTTTTATAATTTCTTAATTATTATAAATAAAAAAATTAGTAGAAAATACATTTTTTTAATTTTAAAATCCCTTTTTTATTTTTTTTAGTCCCTCTGTCTTTGATTAATCTTTTAAACTTTATCTCATATTTTTTTGATTTATATCTTACTTTTTATAATTATTTTAAGTAAACAGAGGTAATTATCATATGAAATTAAGGCTTTTAGGGTTAGAGGTGCTCTCTGACCTTGAAAAAATCAGAAAACATCCCTAATCATGTGGGGAATAAGCCCTTAAAATTTCATGTTGTGGTGGTTAATATTTAAATATTTATGATTTAAATAAGGTTTAAGGCATTTAATTAATTAAAAGTAAAAAAATTAAACAAATGTGATCGATTTTTTGGTCATTAATTCTCCTCTGTTCACTAAGCACACGTGTATTTTAATTTTATTTTTTTTTATTTTTCTACACTAAGATATGATATTTTTAAGCATTTTGATCCACCTAAAAATTACCTCAATCTTAAAATTACCTATTTTTAGTATACATTTCATGCTCATTTTATGCAAATTTTTGATGATATTGCACTTTGAATGAATGTATTTTGCATGTTTTTAGTTTCAGGTACATGAAATGAACATTTAGAGAAAATGAGGACAAAGTGAAGCAAAAATGAAAGATTTTGTATAACACCAAAATGAGGACAAAATGAAGCAAAAATGAAAGATTTCGTATGACATAATAGTTAAGTTTGAGGGATTTTGAGCAAAGGAAAATATGTTGAGATTTTCATACCTATTTTACACTTTTTTTTATGATATTGCACTTTAAAGAAGGGTATTTTTGATGTTTTGTTGCAGGTATGATGAGTCATGGTCATTGGAGCAAAAAGATGCAAAAACGGTGAAATTTGGAGCAAAAACGAGCAAGAAATGAAATTTTGCCCTGTCACCTTTCGATAAGTCTTTCATGCTTATTCTCTTTTACACTTTTTGCATATTTTTGAATGAGATTATACTTTAAAGGAAAGTTGTTTTTATGCTTATTTTATAGGACTATCTGTTAGGAACACAACGCAATTGAAATGGGGCGAAACAGAGCTAAAATGGAGCCAAATGGAGCAAAACGGTGGAGCTGCGCAGTCTGCTCGCCGATGGCGCCCAATACGGCGCCCATGGGGGCCCATAAGGCGCCCA
>NW_018164829.1:595450-601042 GCF_001263595.1 Phalaenopsis equestris | reverse complement strand
ATAGATAGGGAGATAAGTTTTGATGTGCGTATAATTGATGTTTCTAGGTTGATAGACTAGATTATCTTATCAATTTGATCTAGAGTTTGGATTGTAAAGGTCCCTAGTAGTTCATATAGAAAAGGCACAGTGGGTAATCTAGAAGTGAGAGGTCAGGATCTACACAACACTACTACACAAGCTGGTGAAAAACTCTAGGTTAGCCAATGTTTTTTGCTAGCATCAAGAGGGGTAAAGAATAGGAATGCTCATATTTGGCAGAATACATCATTTTATCTTTTTCATCATTCAAACTCTACATTGATTAACTTCTCTTTGCAAAGGGGAATGTTCTTTTTATAACATTCAAACTCTCTTTTAAATTTTATTAGTCTTTTAAACTTTGTTAGTCTTTCAATATTTGCTAGTCTTCTAAACTTTGTTCTTATTTTCTACCTAAATTTAGTGTTAAAATGTTACCAACAATTCAATATTGTTCTTCTATCATATTTATCTGCAATTTAGATAGAGGTTTTGCAAGTCATTATTAAGAATTTTTGCTTTCCTCGTGGGATCGATACTGAGATTTTCAAGAAAAATATTATATTACTTGAAACGATACATATACTTACATAGTAGCCATAGTGTGAAGACTTATTATCTATTTTCTAAATCACTTTATTTATTTACACTAGCTACTAAATATAATTTGGGATAAGTTTTTTGGCAATATTTTCAAGTTAAGAAAATCTGCGTAGTTGCGGATTGGGTCACATTTCTATATTTATTTAAATAAAAAATTCTTATTTTCCTACTTAACCAGGTCGGCATCATGTCAACCTAGGCATCTCCGAACTGTCGTGTGGCACTCTCCCATTTGTTGCACTTTCCACATGGCTTACCTTTTCACCTGTGGTCTGTTGTCTTGTATCGCACCATTTCGCAGTCTGAATCAATCTGAGCCATCCTTTTTAAATACCCAAAAATGTACGACATTGGTTCATCGTCCTAAATGAATCATAACCTGAGAGCCATCCACATTCTATAGCCAAGATCTCTATCGATAGTTAACTAAATCACATGGGGTTTGTTCCTAAAGCTTCATCTCAACGAGCGATCACATCTATATGACTAGGTGAGCATGGATTGTTGAGCCTCTTCACAAAAGTCCAAACTAAGGTAAAATTAGAGATTTTTGAGTTATATCTTTGTCTAAGATGTGAGGCATCAATTGGATTATTTGAGAAGCTTTGTCTTGGTCCCATGAACCTCCTCCAAGTGTTGATTTGCTCTGTAGATGGGTCTAAGTATGAGTTAGACCAAAGGGTGGATCGGGTTTGGTCTAGCACTAGGTTAGAGGCCACGGGAAAAAAGATTTTGATTGGGGAAGTGTTTTTGGAGTGTGGGGAAGCTTTTGGAACTATCAATTGGGAGTTTTATGGAGTTTGGTGAGATGGCCGAAAGGTCCTGGTTTTGAGCTTTGAAATTAGGATTTCTCAGTGGAGAGGGGATGAGCTTTGGATGAGTACAAGAGGGGTTTAGAGCAATTTTGACAGAGTTTCCCTGTGGTTTTTGCACTACCTCTTTTTTGAACATGAAGGGGTGGTGTATTTATAGGCCAAGGATTAGAGTTTAATTGGGTTGTCTAGTGGGTGATGATGCTTAGGTGGAGGTGAGGTAGAGGCCAAGCTTCAGTGGGGACGAGCCACATTGGATGGGCTTAATTTTTAGTTTTCCCCTATGGGTGACTCTCGGCTTTGGGCTTTCCATTGACCATGGTGACCGACAAGGGCATGGTTGGTTTCTATCCACCCACGGGAGGTTAATGTTGGGTAATGATGAAGTGAATTGGCTTATTCCATGTGTCCAAGGGTTGGATTGAAGTGGAAAATATTTGACTTGATTTTAGGGGGAGCTTTTGGTTTGAGTCATGTATGTGGGTCAAGCTCAACTCTCAAGGTGGCTAGGGCTAGTGGTCAGCTTGAGGGAGTGAGTGGACAAGTCTCCATCATGTGCTTATGACATAATTTTGGATTTAAGTGAATCATTGGAGTGGTTAAGCACTTTTAGGGGAATCTTGAAAGAGGGTCCTGCTTTTTCCATTTAAGGTATGGTTGTTCACTTGAGGCTCATGCATGGCTTCATGGCTTCCATTTGGCTTGGATGAAGCCATATGGCTTGCGCATGGCTCATGCATGACCTACATGGCTTGCATTAAAGAAGGCGAGTGAGGATTCCAAACTTCGAAGGGATTTTCATAAATTCCACCTTAGTTTGATTAATTATGTAACCTTTGGACTTTAGGTTTGATTAAATTGATAATGGGGGGCTGAATTTTTTTAATGTATATTTGGGTTAAAGAAGATTTGGATATTGGGCTGGAGTTATGAGCTTTTGAATAAAAATTCCACTTAGTGTAACAATTGGTTGAGACCATACCAATGTGTTAACCTTGTGCATTTCATAGTAAAAATGTTTCTTTAATTTCTTTCATAAATGACCCATTCAAAATCTATATTCCACAAGTAGAAATACAAATTTTGTTATTTCTCTAAGATCATTTTTCATATCAAATAAGAATGTCAGATTTAGTAGCTCAAACCCAGTTGATGTAATCAATTAACTTAAGAGCCACTACCAAATTTTGTTTGACTGTATTCTACAGTTGTGAAGGCAAGGGTAAAGAGTCTACTTTTTCCATTCATTGAATTAATATATAGAAAAATACTTAGATACTTCGACTTCAAATAGTAAGCAACATTGTTAGTTAAATTTCTACACCCCATTAGAAATCCATCTATGTAAACTTTAAAACAAACATATAATCTTTTGAAAGAGAAATCATACTTGTTACAAATGTGTGAAATATGTGATATGGGATTTCTATTCATAACTTCTACTTGCAATGCAAGTTTCCACATGCAATTATCATTAACTAATCCAAAGATGCTATTATGTTCTTGTTTTATTCACATTCTTAATTTCATATATAGTAGTGACAACCCACATAAATTCTCCAAAGTATTATTAATTTGCTTTGAAAGGATCTAATTACCATTTTTCATAATATTTTCTATTTGTTGAACTACCAAAGATGATATTATTTATTTTTTTCCTACTTTGTTCACAACATATCATAAATGCATCAGTTTTAATTCTCTTATCTTAAGAGAATGTCCATCAACACATAATATAACTTGTACTCTTTAAGGGCATCCATGATGTGAACAAACAAAATGGATGTGAGATTGATCCATTGCTAGCTTGGATGTTCAATTCAAAATTACTTATGATTGCATTAGATTTAATAAATTGCTTTAAATATTCTGAGTTACAAAAAAGTGTACCAATTTTTAAATCATTATCATCTCCAAATTTTGTAATATGATACTACTCATCATAAATCTCACTTCTAATGTTCTCGTTAGAATTAGATTGTGGACAATGAGTGTCCAATATGATACCACCAACCTGAAAACTATTAACCTTGTGAGCACAGATCCGTTTCTTTATGAGTTTGTGACGCAACTACTACCTTAGCTTGACTACACCCACTAGATGGAGCAATCACTAACATATCTTTATTATCATTGGTCATAAGAATATATTTTTTGAGTGTTATTCCACATTTATGATATTACAACTCAAACTCATGCTCTTTTATGTTAAGCATAAATCATATCAATCTCCGTTAACACTTATAAAATCAAAATTTTTATTTTGAATCTTAACAGTTTTATGCCTTCCAACATTATTTTTCATTCTTGATTGATTCTTAACTTACATCCAATATCCACTGTATTTAAATGTGATTAACAATGATTCATCTCAATTCATAAAAAATTTTATTCTTACATTTGGATCACATGAGCTTAATTTGTATAACTAAACAAAATATGATTAGACACCATAAAAATTTTGAATTGTGTTTTTAGGTCAATAATCAATCTCATGATATTTCAATTGATGAAATGTAAACAAACCATACAATGTAACTAGTAATTAACAAGCTATCAACAATCACAATAGAGTAATGTGATGAATAAGTAAACAAAGACACAGTTTTAATTAGCACTCAATTAACTAATTTATTATCTTATATGGTGAACACTATCACTTTTAATATATCATTAAGTTTAAACAAATGATAATGTTTAATATAATATAAGAAGACTCTCTAGAATAACTAGCTCTTTCTCTAATTTGCTTTTTTGAACTAAACATCTACAATATTTTGACAATGTCAGAAGATTTATGCATTTGAAATCATGAAAAAAATAATAGAAGGTGCTACTTAAAAGTTAACATCAAATATAATATAAAGTTTCCAATAATCATACTTTTTGTTTTTTAGCAATGAAAGATAAAAGGGGTTAACACAAAAACAAACCCCTCAAATTTTCATTATTATATCCTTAAACTAAATGCAAGATGAAAAAAGTTGAAAATCATCAAAAACTTAAAACAATGCTAATGAACAATATTAAAAAAATAAATACATAATAGTATGTTAAATACATTGTCAAATCCATTTCATTTTCTACAAATGATTCAAAGAACTCCATGATTTTATTCAGAGTAGCTAAGAAAACATCCTTTCTAAAATATTTACAATATAGACTCAATAAGAGCAACACTTTCCAGTATATGATTCAATTAACTCCAAGCAACTAGAGTATGAGAAGTATGTTCCAAACCTAGTGGAAACCATAATCGAAGAAATTATAAGAAAAGATATTCAATGTAACAATACTACAAAACTTATTTTTCTTAAACTGAATGCAGTATGAGAAAAACTCAAATTTCCATTATTTTATCTTATTCTCTATGCTACGAGTTATTAGGTTGAAGAAAACTTATGGTCCTAAAAAAGTCATGCAGAATATAACATACTAATAAGAAAATATATTGTAAAGAAACAAAATGAAAATATATGGAGTAATACCATCAAGAAATGTTGTAGCTTCCAGTGTTGTAAGGTGAGTAGTTGCATCTTGAGGCATAGGAAGGGGAGTTGATGCAGCTTCAGTTGGTGGAAGGGAGAGAAGATGCAGCTTTGCTCTAGCTTTGGATGGAACAAGGAAACACATGCAGGCTTCAGATTACAAACTGAAGAAGCAGATCAGATGTTTTATGAGGCTTTTCTAACGACATAGAAGAAAAATGTATAACAAAGACTTATATTTGAGGAGTAAATGGTAATATGTGTTAAATATATAATATTAAAATTTGGTGTGAGTATTTTTTGCTTTAAAGTTATGCATAAAACATATATTGCTCTTTTTTAAAAAGTCACAATAATGCTATATATGTAAATATAAAAGTTTAGGTGTGAGATTTAGACTTAGTTTGAGGGAAAAAATTTGGGGAAAAAATTTGCCTACGTAAGACGCACGCAACGATGCGTGCGATATCCAATCAGAAGACGCCAGGTAATTTGCAGCTGGCCCACTGCATTAAATTAATAAAATAAATAGAAATAATGTGTGTGACCCGTTACCCGGCCCGTGGTGTAACGCGTTTGTACCATGATCTGTAACTCCGATATACCTTTTCTATATATCCCGCGGTCGGCCTGCAGTAACGCGATTGTAACCGGGCTATACTACCCAT
>NW_018164829.1:590377-595390 GCF_001263595.1 Phalaenopsis equestris | reverse complement strand
GGCCATGTAACGCGCTTGTAACCGTGATATACCCCAGCTATACTCCTTGGTACAGGGTCATGTAACGCGCTTGTAACCGTGATATACCCCATATATACCTTCCGCGGTAAGAAAAAATGTAACGCGACGGTAATTTTTTTGTAACCTGGTTGTAACCTTCCCGTTATACCGCGGGTGTAACCTGTCTGAAACCTCCATATAACTCTGAACCGCCGTTATAATCGTATTGTAACCTCTTAATTACAAATTGTAACCTTCTTATAACCTCAATAAATTAAGTTTTATAACCTTGGTAAAAGGTAGAAACCTCTACAGTCATTCTTCATTTTTGAAAACAGGCATTTGCGCATGCTAAGGGTTTTCCGTCGTCGTCTTCCTTTCGCAGAGAGTGTGGATTGCTTAGGTGAAGGAACACTAAAATGGAAGAAGTAAGCGCCAAGACCACGAAGTCTAATTTGGTAGAGACCAATGTCGCGGAGTTGGGAGAGGCTAAGAAACCCGAATGCGAGGAGGCATTGCAAACGGTCAAAGGCGGCCGTAAGGAGAAGAATGAGTCAAAGAAGAAGAAAGATATTGAAGCTAGGTAATTTTTAGGGTTTCATTTCGAATATGTAAGGCTTAGGTTTTCATTTCGAATCTGTAAAGCTTGGTGGTTATGTTTTAGGTTTAATTTTTAAATTCATCTTTTTATCATCATTTGATATTAACCCATTATGTTGTATTATTGTGGGTTATTTAGCGCAAATCAATGAACTGTACGCGTCGTCCATCTGGAGTACGTGAAGTCCTCGATAAGGTTCGACCATCAGTGGACAAGGAAACATGGAGTAAATTGGAAGCACTGAATTTAGCTCAGTTTTTTGAACTTTCGCCGCACCCTCAAGATCATATTCTGATAATACACATTATAAATTGTTAGAATATTGATCGAATGACATTCCACCTCAAAGGGAAAGAAACGGGAAAGAGCTAAAATTTTATGCTGACGAGGTTGCACTCCTGATTGGCATGCCAAATAGAGGTTTCCCTGCATACTGGAGTAATGCCCCGCCAGCTAGTATGGATGCGCGACAAGTAAAGACCACACTACTAAACTATTCACCAGGGGAGTCCTCGAATACCCTTTTACAATTATTAATAAAGTTTTTAATTTACTTTTTACTTTTTCCCTCAAGTAACTTCAGAATGTCAAAAGAGTTGTCGTGTATTTGTGAGGATGTTGAGTCATTGACAGCTTATAACTGGCGAGCAATTGTATGTAATTTTCTGACCAAACAACTCAATATATGTGCCACGAAAATAAAAAAAGATCAGCCATTAGGATACAATATTGATTTTGTATTTCTTCTAACGGTTTGTATTATTCATATAAGTTATGAAAATTAATATTAATAGAATTAACATCATTTATTAATTAATTACAGTAAATTATTGTATCATGTTTCATGCAGCTGTGGTTTTATGAGCATACCTCATTAGTCCTCCCAGCAGTGTCTGAGATTAAGCCAAGAATGCTGAGGTGGTCAATTAATGTAAAGTGGAATTTAGTTAAGATACAACTAGCCTTTAAGAGGCTGACAGTCACCGATGTGAGTTAGTTATTTATTGATTCCATATACAATCTTATTATAATTTTGTTATAAATTCATTGTGTTTGACTCTATTTATTGGATTGTAGGTTTATGATTATTTCATTGAAAATTTATTCATTGTGTTTGACTCTATTTATTGGATTGTAGGTTTATGATTATTTCATTGAAATAAAAGACAGTGAACATCAATTACTTGCCCCAGCTTGTGAAGAACAATCCAGCCCCAAAAAGCATCTCCTACAACGGGAGACTCAATCCCGACCACAATCTCTCACATTCATTCATGTTTCTGATATAGTTTCTTATCGCAGCGATCCAGAACCAACACATGCTCACACATATACAGATACCAGCCCTCCTTTTATTAGTCTCCAAGAAATGCATGCACTGCTTAGAGATCATCATAAATTATTCATAGACTTCAAAGACTAAGTTGACAATCGTCTTACAAATATAGAGAATACAATTACAGAAATAAAAGCTGAAGTTGTTTGTTTACATAAAGTAATAAAACAACCTGGTGAGGAATTACCATTGAAACTGGTCACAGCACCCCCACTAGGTAGCTTAATTCGAAGGATTAAAGTCAGAGAAGATAAAAGGAAACGACAACTCAGTTCCCCCTACATGGTATTTGAACGAAAAAAGAAAAGTAAACCAGCACAGGCAGTTACTGAGGAGACTGAAGAGGTACATACATTTCAAACTCATGATCAAATTCAAATCTTCTTTTACTAATATAATTAACATCATCTATTAATTAAAAGGTTGGAGGTGTGAATAAGGGTGAAGCAGACCAATCACATCATTCCTTGTCTGTTAAAGAAGAGGCTGAGGATGTAAATAAGGGGGAATCAATAGCTTTAGAGCCTACTATAAGTGATGATATTATTGTTGATCAACCAACTGCAGATAATAAGGAGGAGACAGAATTGGAGGAGAAAGAGGAGGATTAGGAACATGTGGAAACACATTATGTTGATGAAAATTATCCTGATAAGGTATACATTTTTTTCTTTATTAGTTTCTATGAAGAAATTTAATATTTAAATTATACAATATCATTTCCTTATTTTATAGGTTTGTCCAGCACCACTTGTGGTTGATTTTCCTGCTAGAGAACAAATTTCAGATTATATGCAACAAGCAATCGACCTTTGTTGTAGCAAATTCACCGACTTGTCGGTGTGCTATGCTTTTAGATTGCTTTATATGTCATACTTTCATATAGATTTGACGTAACATTCATATGTTTGAAATGCAGAGGTGATTTAGTATTAATATGGGACATGTGTCGTTAACACAACGTTATCTAGATGAATTCTTCAAGAAGGGTTGGTTGGAAAACAAACAGGTCGATTGTTTTGCAATGTTGATGAAGGCTAAAAGATGTCAAGCACCACATTTATTTAAATCTTACTTATATGTCTCTCCATGCCACTAGGTAAATTTTTGCATACCTTTCACCTATAACGTACCTTAATACATCTAACACACCAACCTTATTCTTATGTGATATGTCTCTTCTTTTATACAGCTGTATAAAGTTGAAAATGTTAAAGGATTTGTAGAGCACATTACAACAGCAACTGCTGCAAACACTGAGTTGATTTTACTTCCAATAATAAATAATCAGCATTGGACATTACTAATTGGGGCAATAAAGAAGCGTAGATGGAGATTTTACGACTCCTTAGCAAATATAATGCATATGAATATCACCGATGTCATTGTAAGTAATTGTATATACTACTGAGTGGTAGTGAAGTTGATTTTACAACTCATACTTAACTTCAAATAATTGTGTAGATTAAACACTTTTTGAATGATGTTGGCCAAGCTTTCCAATTTATAATGAGTAAATGACCAGTACATATGGTCAGGGGCATACCAGAGCAACAATTTTGAACAAAGCAACAGTAATGACTGCGGAATATTTGTATGTAAATATATGGAAGTACTAGTATAAAAGAATAAAGCTGATTTGAAAGAATACTTGGAATGGCAGAAGTCTATACCACTATTTAGAGCTGAAATGGGATATGAGATATGCAAATTTGCTTTGTCACATCATCACAAGTTTATGTCTATTACCATTTAACCCTTTAGTCACCCAAGAAATCATCATTTTTTGCTAAAATTATTAAGGAATGACATAGTTTTCTTTGTTTATAATGCAGATCCAGCTTTCACCAAAGGCAATATCATTATCTTTCGCTCTTAAATACACGCACTGGGTAGTTCCTTTCAATTGGCATTGGCTATGATGGCTTTGTTTATAATACAGATCCAGCTTTCGCTTTTAAATACATCTACACCTTTATACAAACATAGTTTTCTTTGTTTGTATACATGCTTTGTTTATAAATACATGCTTTGTTCCTTTTAATAATGGGTAGTTCCTTTTAATCATTATTTGTTCGCTCTTAAATACATACTTTGTTTATAATGCAGATCCAGCTTTCACCCAAGAAGCATGCTTATTATTTTTTCGCTCTTAAATACATGCACTGGGTAGTTCCTTTTAATTGGCATTGGCTATGATGGATTTGTTTATAATGCAGGTCCAGTTTTCGCTTTTAAATATATCTACACATTTATACAAAGATAGTTTTCTTTATTTGTATACATGTTTTGTTTATAAATACATGCTTTGTTCTTTTTAATACTGGTATTTCCTGTTAATCATTATATGTTCACTCTTAAATACATGCTTTGTTTATAATGCAGACCAGCTTTCACCCAAGAAGAATGCTTTTAATACCTTCCATTTTGAGATTTTGTAGCTTTTGCTGATTTCCATTGTTTCCTGTAATCGCATGTGATACGTGGCTATGATTTTGAGAACTATGCCAGAAGAGAGATTGTGAATTGGCGTTGGCATAACCTGTTGAGTTCTGCTTCAAAAGTCAGCCTTTGGACTTAAAGAAAGGCTATATCAGAAATTTTTTGTTGAACTATTATTTAAAATTATAGCAGTTATAAATTTTAGCGGAGGATCAACTTTTGTATAACCTGTAGTGATGATCTATTCTAATTTTTTGATTTGTGTAGGAACAAAAGCAGAGTTTAAAGGACGCATGCTACGGGACTTCAGATTTATTGTTGTGGGAGCAGTTTGGCTGATTATATACACTGATGGATAGTTTTAGAAAGCTTGTTGCTGATGGACAGTTTTAGATTTCTTTTTCTAACAATGTACTATACATTTTACTAACAATGTATATACAATCTGATGTGATTGAAATGTTATGGCAGACGATATTCAAAAGTGCAGACGTAACTAAGTTTTCTTTCCCACTTTTATCAAACGATCATATCTATGACTAAACTTGTCTGCAAGCAAATCCTGTGCATGAGTGGGGGAAGGTAGATTAAATAAAACTCCATTCTTTCGTCTCCTTAAAAAGTGAGACAATAT
>NW_018164829.1:587611-589653 GCF_001263595.1 Phalaenopsis equestris | reverse complement strand
ATAAAAGAAAGAAATCCTAACATCCACTTATATGCACAAGATAAAATTCTTCTACACCTATGATTTGCTTAAGATAAAATTCATCTACAGCTATGATGCCCACATCTTTTACTGAAATTCACTCCATGGAGGCATTGTTGCCGCATTGATTGACTCTGTCAAAATGACAGTGAAGGATTCTTTATTCCGTGGATCAAAGGAATTCTGCAATGGATAACAATGTATTAGATAAAACTTAAAACCACCCCAAACAACATATGAAATCCAACAAATCACCAATAAATTTGAACCTGTGTTAGGAAATCAGGAAGTGAGCACATGGGTTGATGACACTATGATGATTCTGGTTCTTCGGTTGTTAAACCATTTTTTTGTTTTCCTATATATATAATATTTATGGCTAAAAATTAATGGTCTGTTGAAACATAAGAAAAATGGTTAGAGTTTTCAAATATACCTTTAGATCTTTTATTTTTCTCCCAATACCCTTTTAGTCTCGCGTTAGATATACCTTTCGGCCGCATTTTGGCAGGATCATTCAGATTTGATTCATTGTTGACAGGCTTTTTATTTTTCTTTTGTTCGCTCCTACCTCTAAAACCTTTACCAACCAGTATGTCATCAATATCCAATGACAGTTTCTTCATTGACTCCCTCATACGCTACTCAGCTTCTGGATTGCCCTTTGCTTTTTGGGTGCACTGATAAGCTACTTTCTGCATGTGTGCTTGGAAAATTAGGTCGTCTTTAATATCATGCGAGGATTGTGACTATTGCAGATGCATGTACTAAGAACTGTAATACACATCTCTTTTTTCATTTTCAGACCATCTCAATAATAAATATTTAACGGGTATCTTCTTAATATGTAGAAAGTTTAAGACTCTAAGAGAATGTGAACATAGTAGCACCATCATTTCAAACTTCCTGTAGCTGCACTTTATATCCAAACTCGAACTGTCGAAGTGAACAACCCAAGTAGTGTTGAACATGTGATCATCCAAATTCTTAATGAAAAACTCATTCTCATTGTTTGTAGATGCATGTAATTGAAGACCACAGGACCCGTGTATAAATTCTTTCTCAAACATTGTGTACAGCTTCCTTGAATAAAATGCAGTTGCCTGCCTCAGTATTGGGCTGCTCTTCGCAACAGGAGTAATCATAGATTGATCACATTTGAAATCCTCGTTCTTTTCATTTCGCCTCCATGTTCTCATTACATTTTCAATGCCCAAGAAACAATCTGTAATAGAACTATTAGGTTTTGAGACACCATGACATATTATTAGTTGACTCTCTCCTCTGAGTCGATAAAATTCTCATTCCAAATACATCCTTATTAAAAGTTGTTGACCACTTATGTCTAATCTTGTACATATCATCTAACCAAATATTGTCTTGGAGATTACCAGTCTCAATCATCACCCTCCATGTATCATCAAATTTCTCTTCAGACTCGCATTTGCTCAAGCATTTATGAAAAAAGATTACTGACAATCCTATTTCACACGCTGCAATGAACCTTTGTAGGCAATTTCTTGTATATGTGCCACTGACATAATTTATGTCATGTATTTAGCAAAATTTCTGCTATTGCTCTAGTCATAGCCTGATCCTGATCAGTGTAGATTGTTATTGGATGATTATCACCCATGATACAGATGAAGGTTTTAAAAAGCCATTTGAACGAGTTTGTCGTCTCCTCCGACAAGAATCTGACTCCAAATAAAACATTATGCCAATTGTGGTTAACACCAACAATAGGAGCACAACATATGTTATATTTTTTTAACTTATAACCCGTATCAAATATAATCACATCTCCAAAGCAGTCATAATGAAGCCTGGATGTCCCGTCGCTCCAACAAAAACTCATCAGCTTGCCGCTCACATGAGTTTCAAAATCCCATTCAAACATGCTATCCTCGGCACATCTCTGCAAACAACTGCAATAAAGCATTCGCATCACCATTTTCAATTCTACATCTCCTCTCCCTCTGAATGAAATTGAAAGCATCTGTCTTTGTGCATTCCAGGTT